>NC_060891.1:7530918-7830918 GCF_014805685.1 Silurus meridionalis | reverse complement strand
GCTGTGAGGAAGAGGCAGCAATGCATATTCTTCCTTCTCCATCGTTTGCCTCTCTCACCCTTCTCTAAGTGTCTCTGGGGATGGATGGGTTTCATTCCTGGTCGCGATGAGTAGCCATTTACTGCCCAATCTGGCCTTCTTAGTGCCGACTCTCTTCCTGTCTGCTGAAACCAAATTTGCTTCATTTTAGTCACCTCGAAGCAGACTTGTGTGTGTATATATTTTCAAGAAAATCTGATTGCCCATATCGATTTTTCAGTTGGCCCTCAGCTCAGGTTTTAGAAATATGTAAACTGTTGTGTTATTTCATCAGGTCCGGCTGAGGAACACATACCTCAGATACTGAACACCCAATATGGTGGAGCAATCTTTAAGCAAGACAACTCGGACATAAGTAGATTAAAAAAGCCATAATGGGAAAACAAGTGCCCATTTCAAGTGCAGTTGAAGGAAATTTAAGACCTGGAAAGTTGCATTATAAATTTTTTATCAAATTGAGGATATTTTCACACTGGCTGAAGCTTGAAACCTGAACCTATATTTTCTGTCTTTGGTTTCCTTTCTTGAAGTACCCTTAATGTGCCAAAGATGTACTACTTAAGCTCGGGTTACTGTTGTCGGTTTGTACGTTAATGTCTAAAAAGTTCAGATTGAATTTGAATCGACCAATATGCATTAAAACCACTGTTCTTTAATCAAAATCGTATATAATCTAAAAGGGAGAGTAACAAAAGCTTCCCATTCTTTCAACATCCTGCTCTTTTTGGCCTGTCTAATCCAGTTGAGGTTTGAATGTGGTCTTTCTTCTTTTACAGCAGTGGAGGGTTACTGCAGGAGATGGACAAATTAGCCTACACCTCCATTCCTGAGCGAGGCTATTGTATATCGCCGCAGTCTGTTCAGGGTCTCAAAAAAAGAGCCATGGCCCACATGCAGTCATTTCACGTGTAAAAGAATTCTATGCAGTTTGTAAAGATTTATTTGTTTAATTATAACAACAATGTATTATGCTGTTTAAATAAGACTTTATTTACTATAACTGCACGATGTGTTTAATAAACTATATTGTAATATCTATTGAACTTCCTTTTAAATCAATGCACATTTAATTCTAAACATTACATAATTTAAACAGACATGCAGTTTCTGTAATGTAATAACACATTTCCTCATAACTTACAAACTACTTTTATACTTATTCAATATATTTAATGATTAATTGCAAATAATCTTAATTAAATACATAATAAGCCATAAAACTTTATTAAATAGTACATTCAAAACAAACAATCTTTAATTAAATTGTCTATATATTTTATATCATGGTGCATACTGGATTATTTTACTATATCACTGGTACATATAATAAAAAAATGTATGTTTTATTGTAGTATTAGACATCTATTCAACAAATTAATTATTAATTATTTAGTAAAAATGCCAAAGTAATAGGAAATAATATTAATAATAGAAATAATCATAATAGTTAAAAGCTATTAGTTCTACACAGTGTCCTTTTTGAATTCATTTTAGATGTAGTAGGGTCAATATTTTTAAACAAACTCCTGCAGAACAATCAATTAAAATACCTCCCAACAGCACTTAATTTTCATAATTTAGCTGCCCCAAATTGAACTGCAGTTAATGCTCTGGTTGGGCATCAATGGAATAAGTGTGTTGTCTTCCAACAGATGTGACTGAAAGTGTATCAGGAACACTGTGCATTAAGCCCTGAATACTAAATGAACGGCTGGCTGCAATGATACAACCCAAGCAGACACTTAAAAACTGACACACAGGAAACCCAGAGAAATTACTTAAAGGATTAGTTACATCTAAAATGATGGAATCAATAACAATATTTTCCCTTGGACCCTATTGCACTGATAAGCAAAAACCTCCCTTAAAAGCCACATTAAACTTTAATCAGGTGCAGTTTGCTCCGGCGATTGGTAATATCTGGACAGCTGTTTTTTGAAGTGTTTGAAGCTTGTTTCCTTTGCCATGTCAGTGTCATCTACTAATTGCCTTTTCTTTGGGATACATGATCCTGCTGAATTGAATCATAGGAGTATGAAACAGTGAAAGGCTTTTTGGGGGCTTGGATCAGAATAAAACAACCAAGGCTGGGATACTTGCTGAGTCTTGGCTACAATTTGTAAATTTAATCTCAAGTGACTCCACTTAGCATCTCATTTCATGGTATTGAGGGTTAGTTACTTGTTTATTTGGGTTTTCTAGCTGGTGCAAAGTCTTGCCACCCCATTTTACAGAAGGGATTGCTCGCCAGATTTTTATCTACATATTTTTCACAGCAATCATAATATAGAATGTAAACAATTCAAAAGTTTCAAAATCCATCAAATTTATATTGCACTGCAATTTTGGTTCACCTGATGGTTGAGGTACAATTTTAGGTATTTGTATTGTGGTGTAGAGTAAAAGCATGGTAAACTACATAAGTCACTATACATTCAGAGCTGAAATGTAATAAATGACCCCTTTTGTTGTGAACAGTGGAGAAAGTATGTAAGAATTACACAGCTGTCTGATGTGAGGAAGCTAGTGAGCTGGTTTATGGAGGCCCCAATCAGTATTTACTTGAAAAGCGAAACTTGGAAGAGGTTGGTTTTAATATCTCCTTCAGGACTGGGGCCAATGCAGGCTGTGATTTCACAAGTGCAACCCGAGCAATCACTGCTATCCCCCCTGATTGCCTGGCCTGCGTCTCTGAGGATGCAAAGAGTGAAAGATTATCTTTCCCCCGAACTTCCTCTGATTACCGACTTTGAGAGGCATGCCTTCATCAGCCAACACGCCGGCAGAACCTCGCAGTCATAATGTAGTATTTATTAAAGACAGGGCTATTTAAGCCGATCGATACATCCAATCTATGTCTGTGTCTCATGGCTTTGAGGGTTAGAAAAGCTGACACAGGAGACATCCTATATTGGCTTGTGGTAAAACATTCCTTACAAAGTGTTTTAATGGGTTTATTAGAGCCAATATTGCCTACATTTTGCTGATTCTGGGGTAAGAAAACATCATGCACATTTTTTTATGATTTAAGCAACAAAATCCTGTACACTGCAAGCACATTCAGTTAACACAATAGGCAATAAGTCAATATTGAAAATAAATATTATATGAAAATTGTATTAATCAATACATTCTAGTAATGTATTTTAGGAACATACAAATAACAGCATTAAATTGTCCAATTTCACCTTTTCACAGACACATTTAGGACCTGTGAGCCAAGAGGCAAAACAAAGGGACATCTCCAAACAACAAAGAAACTGCTTCTGATGTATTAAGTGCATGTCATGCTAACTGGCCTTTAAGAGGAACCCTGAGAACTTTAGATTTCTTTCGTTTGACCACCCCAACCCCCATCCAAGGCAGCCACAGAGTGAGGTTTGATGGATTGCATTCCCTGTCTCTTGACTACTTTTTCAGCTCTAGCCAGGTATGAAGATGTTATCAGCTCTTGGTCCCATTCCCCCTGGCCTTTTCAGCCTAATGTGACCAGATTTAAAGAAATATATTTGAAATCACACTTATGTACTGTGTCAATATGATTATTTTTTCACACATTACAATAAGGAAGATTAAATGTAAACATATTCCACTATAGTTATTATCTATTGTTTTTGGTTTATAATGTCACTTTAGGCTGTGTGTAAATGAAATTAATGACGCAAGCCAAAAAATGCATTGCTGTTGATGTTCGGTCTCTATTAAAATGCATTTGTAAGTCTAGCTAAACAAAGCTATCCCCTGGTGTGACAACTTCCTCATCACCCTCACATAAGCACTTAAAAGACACAGCTCCACATAAAAGTGTGCACATGCTTTAACCCTGACAGGAACTTAACAGTTCATCTCTATTAGAGCTGCAGAAGTGGGGGGTAATCCTCCCATTGAGTTGTTTCGACTCTTCTTCCCATAAACAAAGGCTGGATAATACCCTTGTTGGAATCGTCTTGTTTTTGTGTAGGATCTTCAAGAGGCTTAGGGCCAAACTCTTTGTAGCTGCTATTTGTCGTTCTACACAGCCTATAATCCTGACATTTGTCAAACCACCAGGGCTAACTTAAGCTTTTGGAGTGCTGGCTTCTTCTTTTCCCTTTTCAACTGCACTTGAAATTCGACTTAACCTCTGGGTTTTCACTGGGTTTGCAAGCCAACAATGTTTCCTTTTCTCCACCTGTCAGCAAAGCAGAAGTAGAGCTTGGCAATGATATTGTAGTTAGCTAAAGAGAGGGACTACAAAATAAATAAATAAATAAATGAGTTGGGTGTTTGTGTTTATTTACACAAAGGAGCTTGCCTACTTTAGGCTTGAAAAAGATGGCATCGCTCTCTGGTCTGAAGCCCTCATTAAATTAACTAGGAGTTTAACAGTTTTCAAGCTGGTGGCAAATTAGTGTTCACAGTGGTATCAATTTATATATTTCTACTGTCTTGAAGTGGGAGACTCTAATAGTAAATGCACTATAGAAGCCGGAGGAAGCCCCTGCATGCCAGCTGTGAAGCTTTTTTTTAGGATATATTCCAATGCATCATCCAGCCAGAGCATTTCAGACTTTGAGCTGAGAGGCAATAAAGTAATTAAAGCACCAGGGGTTCAAACATTCAATATCATTTTCCAAAATGTGTTTAATTAAAATTAATCATGAGCTGCATTATATCGCTACCTGTGGTGAAAAGTGGTACACTGGTTCTCACTCTAGTCAAGCTTTCCTTTGAAGGTTGCAAATTGGAGCAAGTAGTGATTTTAAGACGTTGCCAAAGATGTTGAATTACACCAATCGTTTGCATTTTTGCTTTTTCACAATTTCCATTATGGTATGGCTTTTAAAAACATTTCATCCTTATTTAAAATCACTTCAGTGTTACAGCATTAAATTCTCAACTCAAATCAAACCCTTTTATAGTTATGCAGATTTAGACATCACCAATCATTATAAAAAGCTAATAGCTCATCATGTAAGGATGGCAGAACAATAATCTTAGCCTGGCTTATGTTAATCATAAATATTTACACAAATTGCGCATTTTCTTCAAAGTTAGCATTGCAATTAATTTAAACTTCAATTTGTGTTGTAAACCAATGCAAAGAAGTTAGAAATTTGTATAATTGTATAGAAGAGTATATTTGCAGGAAAATTCAATTACAACCCTAAAACAAAAGCTTTTCCAGTGTACACAGTTTTCTAAGAATGTCCATCGCAATAAACGCTAAAATGTGTATGAACATGTGGATTTTTATATCTTGAGAAATATTTGGGGATAGATATATTCAAATAGAAGATTTAAAATTTGCAGCAATTTATTTAAGCTGCTGTTAGTGTAAAGTTGACCCAGACAAGTTCTTGGATCCATTTCAATGCCTTATACTCTGGCAACGAATTATCATAGTTGAATTATTTTCATATTAAAGGATCCAGTATGTTCAATATACTTACACAAAGAATCCTTGCAGCCTGATGGGAGGGGAAGACAAGCCCCGATTAGGCACAATAAAACACAATGAACTGACACAAGACCTATTAACAGTTCATTAGGGAAGCTTAGATGATTTTGCCACTTTTACTTCTGACTTCCTTATACTGGACTCTAAATTTGTCTCCTGCAAGCTAAGATGTCAGCTTTGTGTGCTGCTTAGAAGCTCTGCCAAACTAATGTGGCCATTGTTTCCCTTATGAGACTTCATCAATGATGTGAGACAGCTTAGGCCCTGACTAAACCCATGGGCCATTATTTTTGCTGCAATCAGTCATAACTTTTAGCAAATTTTTATTTCACAAACCAGTTTTGTGCTATTAGGAGTTACCACTATATATTTGTTGTTTACAGGATTAACAGCAGAAGGTTTTATTGTACAGATCCCAGAAAAATGTAGAACTAAGTATATTTGTTTGTTAAAGCAAAATTATTAAACTTATACAGTCCTAAAATTTTCTAACATATATATATTAGCATCACCTATTCCCTGTGTTCTTACTGTCCACTTAGTGTCAATTAATTGGATTTGGTTGCTGTACATTTGAGAAGAAAGACTTGTTGCCAAATGAAACTCTGCACGTGCTCTGTTCTTTCTCAGCTTTACTGTTAGTCATGGTTTACTCTCCAGTCTAGCACTTACACATCATTAGCATGTGTAACTTCCTCCTAAGAGGACAAGGCCAAACATGCCTGAGTGCATGATTCAGCTAAGAGCATTATGAATAGAACCAAGAAGCGCCTATGAAAGTTCATTCAGTTATTTGAAACATCAGGATACAGAGAGATATTGTAAGATCATCTAGAGCTGTTTAATAATTTCTAATACACAAACAATGGTGAACAATCAGTCCAACACATAAAAAATAAGTTGATTATACTTATACTTGCTTAATCTTTATGTAATTATTAGGTGTAAACATAAGGGTCATAGTAAAGAAAGGCCAATGTTAAAAAAAACTAGCAATTCAAACCTAGACAAATGTATCAGGATCCTGCAGTGGGTTTGTCTGAGGGCTTCAAACCAAAGGGACATTAAGGAGTATTCACTGCCCATGCTGAATTCAGGTTGTTTCAGTCCCACTGAGTTCTGTTTTGAGCAATAAGGTTGTTGGCATTGTCATACCGAGCTCCAGCACACAAAGATCATCCGGTAGAGGAGTAAAATCAATGATTTTTCCCAATCCGAAGCATGAATGGTGGAGAGCAGAAAAGGCTCACTGGCCATTTGACCTTCCCTGTGTATTAAACAAACACCAGATGGTGGACATTCAGCACTTCCATTATCTGAGAGCCTGGAGTGTTGTTCCTGCTGCTAATTCCCACAGAGTCCCTCTCCAAGCCTGCAATTGAACTGCATGCATACAAGCAACTCTTAGGCTATGAATATCCAAAGCTCAATTTAGACCCACCCTCTAAAGCAAAGAGCCGTTTTCTTCAAGCCAAAGACCACAGGTAATATCTTCTCATTAATTAAATGTCTCCCTAAGATATATACCAACTGTTTAGGTTATTCCTAAAACCTTAGGTGCACAGATGTGTGCCATTACAGTGAGGTGCAATATATCATACAGTAGGACAGAGAAAGCAGATATATTGGCTATGAGATGGCACAGAATACAAGCAAAAATAACTGTAGACTATAATTCATGTCAAAGAAGAAATATGCAGGAGTACACATGGAAGACAAGGACCATACTTGAATTGGGGAGAAAGCATGCTGTGCTACCATTGTGCCTTCACAAACGTGGAAGGAATGCCCAGAGTAGCAATGAGAATGCAGGCCACAATAGTGCAGCGGGGTGCTGATGTGTGTGCTGAACCGAAGCCTTGACAAGGAAGTTCATTCACACACCACATCTAAAAGGAGATGCAAAGGTGACACCAGGGCAATGGATCTGCTTAGATGATAACTAGTGCGTTTGCTTTTAGCTGTTGTACATTTTTAATTATCTACAAATCTGAAATTTTTAATTTTATGACGTCTTCTTACAAACTTAAATGTGTGGTAGCAAACAATGAACGATATTATCCTTGTATCATGCTGAGCACCAAGAAAAGACACAAGCAAAGTGTTTAAATGCTTTTACGATATAATGAATTTGAGGAATCATTATTAATTCCTAAAATAAATTTGTCAATTTCTGAAACAATCATTGGTAGTGATTAAATATAAAGCATGCACTAGGTTGTAATGTAACATCTGAAAATTATAGTTTTTTATAAAAAAATAAAATCAAAAATTACAATTTGATTCATTATACAGTATGTTTCCCCGTTTCCACACAGTCTCATGCACAAACACAGTAATAATAAAAATATCTGGACAAACCCTGGGTGGAAAATGTTCCAATCATTAAAAGCACACTGCTAAAAATCTTCACTTTTTAGTAATTGTAGAGTGACCTCTCTGGGTGTTTGTTGCTTTTTAATAATAATGCCTAACACTGGACATTTGAAGTGGCATGGTGGTAATTACAGCCATCTAATTACACAGTGCCTGATGCCTGCCTTCAAGAGGTTAGTGCAGAGAGCCCACTGACCCATCAACTCACTCTTTAGAAATGCAGTGAGAGCTAAATCTCTTCCAATTTATTGAGCTCTAGTGTGTTTAGAGGGGTGAAAAACATGACATGATTCTTTGGAAAATAAGTTATTGAGACAGGTGCCTCAGACACTTTTCAAACTGAAGCCATAATTTACCCAACATGTGCAACTAAAACTACAAAGTGTGATACAATGTACATGATGGCAGGTAGTGGTGTTAAATTAGATAGCCATGCATTGAATTGCATTTCAGGGAGAGAAGGGCAGCAGAATCTATTAGAATTATGTATTTGTCTTTCTGTTCCATTTTAACAATAGTGGAGTATTGTAAAGCCAGTACCATCAAAACATAAAAAGAATAACCTAGAAGAAGCCAGGTGGCATACTGGTACAACGGGTAGCATTGTCATCTCACAGTTCTACAGTCTCTGATTCAATCCTAAGCTTCAAATACTGTTTGTGAGGAGTTTCAGAACATTTCTCTGTTCTCTGGTTTCCTCCCTCTTCACAAAAAACTTTCTTCAGGTTGATTGGTTACTCTTTCTTCAGGCCGATTGGTTACTCTTAACACCTCTAGGTGTGTTTGTGTGTTTGTATGTATCTGGGTCTGTGTGTCTATGTGAAACATAAACACCAGTGGGCCTTAAATTGTCTTACAATTTGCCCAATAAAATGTTAACCAACATTGTGTAAAGAAGACTCTCAATAATCTAAATTATTTTTAGTGATGCTACAAGTCAAATTTTAATTAACTGAATAAATGACCAAAATGTCAATACCTGCAAAAACGCTGCCATTATTAAAGGCAATTCAAATGAGTACACCGCCAATGTCTTACATTTCTTTATGTTCTGAAGTGGAGGATGAATTAATTAAATAGTAATAATTTTTCTTTATAGCCATTATAGAGTAGCAGTAGAAGGTTTGATAATTTTACTTAAACTACACTAGTCTTGGTTAAAAGAATGGACAATGTTGACATTTCAATATTTTAAACATGCATTAAACATGTTATGATCTCTTTAGGGAGTTCAGTTAAGTAAAACAGCTGCTCACTAAAGTGGGAATATTTAATATATCACTCATTTAAGACTTTAAAAAGCTGTCACATGTGCATAATGATGTCCCTAGCAAAATAAAACAGCAGCAACAGTATGTATTACTTTTTAAGAGGAGTGCTGGAAACGTGCTGTTTCAAAACTGCTCTTTTAAATCTTTAAGATTATGAATCATTCTGACTTATTTATGACATAAAATTGCCACAACAGCTAGACAATATTCACAATGTCTTAATGTCGAAGGAAGGAAACTTCTCTTTATTCTCTTAGGTTTCTACATTTGGAGCTTATCCGTCAACAGTACCCAATTAGGCTGGGCCTGTCCAATCTCTTATAAAACAAACTGTTTACACAAGTTTGGCCCGTATTTACACTTGTTAAAGCCCATACATAATTGAAACATAGAAACTACTATTATATAGACTAGATTGAGTGTGTGGGGAAGGAATGTGCACAAGAAATGTGTTAAAATATTATATATATACACACACACACACACACACACACACACACACACACACACACAGTATATATACGTACATCATTATAGTTTGGGGAATACATTTTCTTTTTCTTTTGTAGTGACATTTTAAACAGCTAATGCTACAGCTGGATCTAACAACCAGATTGACTTTCAATTATATTCCACAAAGATATTCCTCAGCGATTAGTAATGGGCAAAAAGGAAAAGTTCAGTGAATAATATCCATTGCACTTAATAACACATTTTCTTACTATAGCACACTTAATATGTTACTGAGGGAAAATTATTAAAGTTCCTAAGCAGTACAATTTTACTTACAACTGTGTGAGAATTTGTGTGTGAGAATGTGTGTGTGTGTGTGTGTGTGTGTGTCTAGTGATTGACTTGTCCAGTCTTCGCCTTGATGAAGCCCTTTGTTGTGTTGTGGGTCACTGCTATCTTTTCAGGACAGCCCAATTGTTGTCTATGCCCAATGTTTGTGCAAGGGTTTTGATAGATTTTTCTTTTGAAGTTTCTGAACTTTTGAAAAAGACATAGCGAAGTCCAATAAATATGGAGTTGTGCAAACTATAAGAAGCGCTGAATTCACTTGGCAGGCAGAAAGTAATAGAACCAGGTTGCTGAATAGTTTAGAAGGATTCCTTCTATGATAATTGTATAGCATATATAAACTAAACTAACAAAATACTTTTCAGGTTCACCCAAGAAGTGAATATAAAACCATCTGGGCCTCTACTTGTGCCAGAAAAAAGGATATGAATAAGTATTGTTGGACATAGATCACGTCAGGGGTTACACCATTCCACTAGAAACACACACGTGCACACACACACACACACACACACACACACACACACACACACACACACACACACACACACAAATAAATTTGTTCATATCACATGGCAAGACAAAGTCAGTCAACTATACAATGTCAAAAACCAAAAGTTTCTCACTGGCAGGTAAAACAAATTTCTAATCTATAATCTATTTCATAAGGAGGTACTTTCACTTCATGACAGTATATCAGACTCTCTAAGGAATAACACGTTCAGAACAAGCTGATAAAATTAAGTAGATGTGGATGCTTTGTTAAAATAGAAGACTGTGTCTTTAAGACCCCCCACCACTACCATCATCTCTCAAGAGGTCAGAATTGTAACACATGCTCAAAAAAGGAGAATCAGTTGTGATTAACACTGTGACTATTTTGATAAATACTTTGAAGCTTTATTTTCTTAAGGATATGTGAGCTGGCGTGAGTTTTGGCAAGGCTGGAATGTTTGAAGTAGTGCAAGCCAGCTGCTTGGGGGGCTACTCGCTGAGGTTTGTTTATTCACGAGCCTATAACCATTAACCATTGGCCTTTTAAGCTCACCCTTTCTTCAAAATGCTGCATTTGAAAACTGATTGTTTTATTAACCTCCCTGAGACTTTCTGATTCATTCTACTGCTTTAATAAAATAGTGACCATAGTTCTGATGGTGGTAAACAACTCCTGAGCCATAGAGAATGAGGTAAATACTGGCAGCTGGTGGGGTACTCACAAAGAGCAACCCACTCAAACCTATATACAAACACAAACTGCAACTCCTCCAGCCATTTATGAGGGAACTGCAGACATCCAATGGATGTGCTAAAATTCCCTACTGTGTCTGGTCTGTTAGCAGCGGACCTGTGACAAAGCCTCACACACCTTACGACTGGCCCTGTGTCCTATCTCTAGGTTTCTGTCTGACATCTGCTCAGGGTTGGGATTTCATTCAAGAGGGGGGCAGAGGGATTCAATCTGCTCTTTTTTAAAAAGAGTTTTGGGGTTTACACTATTTCTCTTGCTGGCACCACTGGTGTGCTTTTCTGCAACCCTTCCCCATCAACGCCACCACAACTAAAAGGCGTCTTTCATATCCTCCCACGGCTCCAGATTGACAGGCCTCAGACAGTTCAGGTGATGAGGAGGAGAGGGTGCGAATGGAGATAGAGAGGTGCCATGTTTGAACACTTCATAAAGAAGCAAGGCTGATATGCCGCAAAAAACCCCACTCTTTTTGGCAATCGACCATCATGACTATTTGAGGACTTTGACAGATTGTGTTAATGTGTTTATTTGGTTGATCAAATGTGGACTGGAGCTGTTTTCAAGCTTTATTTATGTCGCTGACTAACTCGGTCACTGACAGAATAAGGCAACATCAATCATCATGTTTTGATAGGAGGGAATGAACGCTAACTTCAGCAAAAAGGTTTTGTTTTTGTTTTTGGGATTTGCCCAGGTTATGGTATGTGAAGACAAAGACAAATAGGATAAACATGAGGCTTTTTCCTATAAAAAATGCTAGATGTGTTTTTCTATTGAAAACATCTAAACCTAAAAATGTTTTTTAAATCTTGGGGTAAAAATAACTGAAAAATGCTTTAAAATAAATTAAATCCAAAACATCTACATTAAACAGACTGACAGAACAAAATCTTATTCATATTATAATTTGCAGTTAAACATAGCTACAGTAAAAGCCTTAATTTTCAATGTGCATTTCTAGTTTAAGTTACTACTAGCCAGCAGCATCAACCTTCCTCCTAAAATCAAGATTGACTTGCTAGTAATTCCTAAGATGTGCATATAAATTTAAAAAGAGATTGTCACCACTTTATACGTTCTAATTTTGGAGATAAAAATATATAATAAATTCCCTTTCTTCTACAATGTAGTAATCTTTTTGGAATCTAGTGTATGTGTTTATTAGTTCAGTCTACTGTTGGTTAAGGAACTCCAAGTCTCTGTATGCCATGGGTTCATGTGGACAAGCTGTGACTTAGTGCTTGATATTGTTGGTGCAGCTAAAGAATGACTGTTCCCTGTGGAGGGAGAGATCAGGCATAGTTGCAGCAGCAGCATGACAAATGTAACCAAAAAAATCTATTAGATATAGTTAACAGACTAATTATTCTCAAGATGGAATTATCTGGGCATTAAGTGTTCATTGAATGAAGAGAGAAATAATAATGACGTTTTATTTTAATTCTCATTCCACTAATTAGAGTGAAATGGCATATCAAATCCAGATATGAATTCACCCAGATTAGTGAAGAGAATAAAGCAGTAGGTAATTATGAAGAATTTATTACACCCTTCAAAATTTTATTTACTGTAAGATTGAGTAAGTTTGGTTATTAGGCAACTGACTGTTGGTGATTATTTTCAGAACTACTTCAACAAAGGCTGAAATATTTCTTGTGAGTCATTAAGCACATAATATCCAATTGAACTGTCAATTCACATACCCCACTCCAACCACCACCATTATGTCACGAACATTCAAGTCAGTAATGTAATCTACATTTAAATGAATTACTACGTGACTTTAACCAAATTGTAGTGATGGTCCTCTGAAAAGACACAGTAAAACTTATTAGGACAAACAAGGAGCTTGAGTTGGTGAAGGAAACTACAAGGACAATAGTCCTTTGGTTTAAAAAGAAAGCAAAACCTCTATAGGTGTAAAAGCTCTTTGTTTAATTATGAGTGTCTATTAGTATCTAAACCAACATATGTTTTTGACAGCTGATTCTAAAATTTGTTGCATATTTGTGTACAGAAATGTGGACATTTAACATGTAGGTAATTGTATTATTTAATAATAATTATTTAATAATACCCATGATATTTTACATATTTTGAACAAAAATGCTGATTATAAAAAAAAGAAACATTGTCATGGCATCAGCTCTCATTGTGAAGATTTGTTATGTTTTTAGGAAAAAAAATTAAGTACACAAACATGCAGACACATGCCATTTCTCATTGTACTTGTACAATTACAATTAATTTCTTTGTTTAACTGGAAATATCAGTAAAAATTAAGGTAAAGAAAAAAGATAAAACATTTAAATATCTTTTTGTAAATTACTTCAGTCACACTTGAAAAAATGAAAAAATTTGAACATTTAACGTAAATGTATGCTAATCATATAAAATAGCCATATTAAAAACAAAAACAGCTCACATTTATTGCCCTACATTTTTTATTATGAATAAAACACAACTGCAGTATATTTTTCACGTTTACCTGAGCATTTGGGAACTTTTAAGCAGTCGTTCAAGACTAAAAATATCTGTATAAATACATATTAAATAGGATATGATTCATAGACCTAATGTACATCACAGAAACATGCCCCTGGGATCACTGGTGTTACTGCCAGTTAACACTTAGAGTGGCTTTAGTGTAAAAATGTAGGATGGTTAGACATTTTGGGGGCTGTTTTGGGGCTGGGATTTTCCCTCCAATAATACTGGAAACCTGGTAAAAACTTTGACTCATAATGATCACACAAAAAAAGATATTTGGTGCAAACAAAAGAAAGGACGTGTTGAGGACAAGGATTTAAGTTTTATAGATATAGATATAGATATAGATATAGATATAGATATAGACATGATACTTTAAAAAGACCGATTTTTTTTTTAAGATATCAACAAGTTTTAGGTAGACATTTATAAATGAATACTCTCAGCTGCTCATCTTGTTCAATCTTTGCTAGTTAACACAAAATGCTTTTTTTAGAATAAATTCTGTGGAACAAAATTTTATTCACTTAGGATATGGGGCACGTCGATTGTGTGAACAGATAAAGGCCTTTGAAACCATTGCCCTCTAGAGGCCACTGCCCATGCAAGCATATTCTCATGAACAATGGCTTGCCATTCTCAACCACTGTACTACAGTTCACTTCTCTGACACCCAATAAGTACCTACTGCAACATAGAAGCCATGACTGATGATGATGATGATGATGATGATGATGATGAAAAAGAAATAGACTTTGCTTTAGCTTTATCATTCCTACGATTGGATTTTTAAGTCTATCTATCTATCTATCTATCTATCTATCTATCTATCTATCTATCTATCTATCTGTCTGTCTGTCTGCCTGTCTGTCTGTCTGTCTGTCTGTCTGTCTGTCTGTCTGCCAGCAGGTGAGTTATCCTTAGCACTGGCAGCGTTTTTCTAATGCCTGCCAACTAATGAAATAAGGTACCCACACAGAGGGAAAAAATAACGCACTGGGGTTCAGGTTTAATTAACAGTGCCTCCTTTAGAAGCCACTGGCCTGCATTTGCCTAGTTTTACGATGCAAGTTCTTGTTTGTCTCATTCATCTCCTTTTGTTTTTAAGACAGGGAACAGATCTGGCTCTATGGGACGCTTAAATAGAGAGCTAATTCAAGCAGAGGGGCTCTTTCTCGGCTGGGCCAGGCTCACTGGGTGCTTTTGTGCACTGCCCCTCACTCTATGTGTCCTTGCTCTCCCGGCTGGTCAGATTTTTTTTGTCTGTGTTGGATAATCAGCGTTTGAGTCAGATGTGGTGGGAACTGGGCCTGCTTGGGGCTCCTCTCTGAAGGTGTTTGTTGTTAAATAGAACAATTCAGCTGTCTCTTTAGAAAACCTGACAAAAGCAAATACTCCCTGCTGAAAATTTTCTTAGCCAGTTGCACAAAGGCTCAAGTTTGTTTAAGAAATTGCCGCTAAAGAAAGCGTCAACCCATTAAGGTAATTATATAGAACCTGTGTCCTATAAAGGCTTAATTGATGTTAATGTTTGTCTAATTGGGAATTCAGGGAGAGCAAAGGACTAAAGGTCTTCATAGCACTTTCAGGCAAGGCTCTGAAAAGGGCCCTTCTGGTTTTCACACTTCCCACAATGGCTGCCCGTCTTTCTCACATTACGGCCTGTTTTCAGCTATTTCCAGCATTCTGCAGCACTACTTAGAGCACAAAATAAGGGTGAAGAGCCATTGTCTGGTGCAAGCACTTCTCAAAGAGTGTTCCTGACAGGAATTGTTAGAGGACTCATGTTGAAGACAAGGGGGTGTGAGGGTGAAAGCCACTGTCATGCACTCTTGTCATGTCTCCGGTGTACGGCAATGGGACTCCTAATTGCTGCATCTGTTTTTTCATAGCACCAATTCATTTAAACAAAATACTTCAGTCTGCACCTCCTGTCCCTACCTCCAAGCACAAGTTTAGCTATTGTGAGCTTTGGTGAATTTGCATGTGTTTATGTGTGCATTGGTTGGTACATATTTGTTAAAACAGAACATTTTCCTCTGTACATCTCTTAACACTCCTGGATTCAGTTGCAGGCACCAACAGAAATCCCTTATCACAATAACCGCTAATCACATTCTGTCTGAGAAGATAAACCATCAGTTGTGTTTGAAGAGAAAAGGCTCAAGTACAGTTGTTTTGCCACTATAGATAAAACAGTTAGATCATCTAGTTATTGCTTAAACAATTTGACTGAAGAATTACTGTAATGTAAAGAGCAAAATTATATTTTCACTTTTTGATTTCTATTTTTTTAAATGATCTTTCTTGAGAAAGCCTCATCTGACCCTGCTGGACCTTGTTTGACCATTTCAAATATTTCTCTTTGGTCTAATCTCTAAGGTTGGTGTTAACAACCAATGCCATTTCCACACAAAGTTAAAATAGGGGCAGTGGTGAATGGCAAACTGATTGTACTGCTGTCAGCCTCCTGCACAGGCTCTTTCTGCAGATGGGAAGTGTGAAGGATTGGGGGAGGAAAAGACACTTCATTTAACTTGCACCAAGCTGATTGGAGTGGAGAAGGCAATTCAGATCTTGAGTGGATTTCCCATTGCAGAACCTTTACTCAATCCACACCCATTTCCGCAGGCCTCCTGTCAGTCACTGAACACAAGGCAATTCCTGGCACAACTCAATGGACCCCCTCCACCTGCACACAATGATGGCATAAAAGGGTGGGGGGGGACACACCAGAGTGTGATAGGTATATGTGGTCATCAGAAATCAGTGCTATGCTGATAGAGGCTGTCTTGACCCTACTTGTATGACCTCTGCCCTATGAGCTTGTTAGATCACGCATTGTGTGCTGGTTAGTTGGTGTCCAGCAGAGAAGTGTATTAATGTTTTCCATCAGTCCTGATGTGTTTCTCAAGTCTGCCACCAGCTACCTTCTCTTTTATGCCAATAACCATCATGATGATGATGAATAAAAAGAGATGGGCAATAACTATAACAAAAAGAAAACACTGTAAAAAAAAAAATAACCACAAAATAGGACAGGACAACAGTTTGACCATTTTTTGTGCTAATACAATTCTGATATGGTACTGGATAATTAATTTCCAAGAAGTGATTAAAAACCAGATGGCTCAAGGACTATCCTCTTCAGTACAAGTGTCTCTATCAAAATGTCATGCTGGCAACTGAGTAACTTAATCACAGTACTTTGTTAGGCAAAATTATATCTAAAAACCCTGTCTACGAAGTGTCAAATTACTCATCAAAGTACTCTGCGGCTGAATAATTACCAGGGGTTATGGCCTCTAACCCCTACACCTGACCTGTGGATACATACGAGTCAGTCAGAAAAAGCTTTGTGGCTGCCCTCTCCCTCAGCTCAGCCTCTCTGGAACAGAAATTCGACTCCACAGCTATAATCACTTTAGTACTGTTTTTGTTCGGCAGTAAGTGGACAAAATATTTGGATGATCTTGAGCAAGCACAATAATTGAATATGTGATTTGGTAGTAGCAGGTGTTTGGAATCTTGAGCTTGTCTTTACATAATGAAGCATTCTGTAAACAAAAGCAAGTTGTTATGTTGCTTCGGCATGCTGGGGATATGCTCAAATGAAACAACTAATTTTCTTGATAGCATACTGTAATCATGCTGTTCCTCTACCACGCACTGTGCTGAGTGGTGTGTTGCCTATTAATTCATTCTCCTTCTCTCCGGTGAGAGAGAGGGCCCTCCTTCCACTAGTAAACTGCTATTATTCATTACACCTCTGGGCCTATAAGTACAAATAATCCCTGGGGTTTAAAAGAGTGAAATAATTATTATTATTTGCTTAGATGTGGTTGAAGTATGGCTCATGGGTTTAAAATGGTTTGGATACGAAAGTGCATAAATAAATAACCAAATAAATAAATATTAGCATGCCATGATGCTGTTTGCTCTGTCGGGGGTTGTTTAATTGCCAGGTAGACAGGTTGCAACCTGAATATGTCATTATGTACCTTAATTTAGAATACAATTGTAAAAATAGTATTGAACAAAGCAATTTTAGAAACAATGAAAAGTTGCTGAAAAATATAACAGAATACTGTATAAATATAAGGCTATGGAATATTACCTATAAAATAAGAATGTGTTAGTCTAGTATGTGTTTCCTAATTAACAATTTAAAGGCTGCAAAGGAGAGAACACATAAACAATGGTATAAATGACATCCATGCTTGATACATTTTGCAATTCAAAATGCAGGGGGTGAAAAATTTAGAGACAGTTTTTCTTACACTTTGAATTTTGAAGTGAACATCACATAGAGGTAAGATCTGAAATCGCACAGTAGCTACACAGTAAAAACCAATCATCTGTAATCACTACGTGTCTTCGTCAAGGATTCTGGCGACTTGATCCATAATCCAACACTTAATAATAAACTGCTGAGTTTAATCAGGCAAATGATCAAAATGTCCTGAACTGGAATTGATAATCACCATTTTTGACATACCATTTTTGACACACTATATCCAGTACTGTGAGGTGTGGTATAATGCAGAAGTTTCTGGAAAATATAATTTTACATGAAACATAATAACTGACATTTTCTGCAAAGCAACTACATCATTACAAAACATAATTTAACTCACAATTTAGTAAAATAAAACAATGAATAAATGAATAGTTAACATAATAGTATAATAATAATAATATATAATAATAATAATAATAATAATAATAATAATAATAATAATAGTAAATGTAACAAGCACAGAATAACACTGAATCAGTGATTTAAATGTATAAACTTACATGACATAATGAAAAGAAAAAGAACATATAGAATAGAATAGAATAGAATAGAATAGAATAGAATAGAATAGAATAGAATAAATTAGAATAGAATAGAATTCTTAGTTGTCACTGCACAGAGTACAACAAAATTAAGTTTCAATCCTTAAGGTGCATAAAAAAAATTAAATATACAATTTTTTACATGTAAACAATAGTGATCCATTAAAACATGAAGGTATTGCACATTAAAGTATTAAGATATTGCACATTCAAAGTCTCTATACAGATTGTGGTTGAGAATAAATAAATACGAGGTAGAAGTCTGTGAAGTGTATAAACGCAAGTGTGTGTAATGCAAATAGTTCTTTAAGTAGCATTCACCGATGGTGTTTCTTGGTGTTCAGCTCTCTAATGGCTCTGGGGTAAAAACTGTTCCTGAATCTATGATGCAGTTTGTTTATTTCACTTTATTTTAAGCCAGACTGAAGAATAGTTAGATAATTAAGTTTAAATTTGCCTTTTCCCCTACTCTAAGTTTGTTCCCTTGTGAATTCTGTGCTAGGTCACAGAGTCTGGACACAAAGGTCCAAGGCCGGATCTTTAACTTCCTGCTTTGGCTTGTGATTTGGGGCAGGAATTGGATGGTGTCCACTTGTTACACCCTCAGTGACCTCTTTGTCCTGCACCTGTGAGGAATCCACTGAACCCCACAAGGCAAGAAAACAGAACAAGAATCAGGTTAGGGGTCAGGGGTCAGAGCACTGTGAAGAGGAAGTTTTTTTTTTCAAAACATCAAGACACTTATCATCTTATCTGATTTGACAACCATCTGTCAGTCAAGGTATATAGACATAGTCTTATTATTTGAATAAAAAACTAAAAAACACTATATATTTATTTATAACTATTAATTTTTAATTATTTATTTAAAAATAAGAATATGTATACAGAATAAGTAAAATAAACAAACAGGATTAATGAATCTTTTTTAGTATCTTCCACATTTTTAAATCTTTGTTAGTATCTTATTCAGACACTATTAAGGTGTTTTATATTCGTCTGTAATGGACAACACTGGAGTTGATTGTAATTGAAAATTATTTTTTTTTAAACTTTTTATTCCCATTTATTTTAAATAGTCCATAGGGTTGTGAATAATGGTATATTGTGGCCAATAGTGGTTTTATCTTTAGCTACTTCAGATCACAGATGGTAAAAATCTATAGGCATCAACCATCATTTCTTGCACATCTTATTTGGAATTTGTCCAAACTCTTGCAAATTTTGCAGAATTTCCTTTACTGATAGCAAATATAACTTCTTTCACAAATCATTGCCATCCACTTTAGAACAGCAATTATTTTCTTCTCACCCATTCAGTCTAATTTTCATTATCTTCTATGATCTTTAATGCTTTGCAATTCTAAAGAGATATTTTGGTTTCAAAAGCAGACAGAACATTTTTCCAAAAGTATTATTATTATTATTATTATTATTATTATTTTATTATTTTTATTATTTTTTTTTTTTTTTTTTAGTACGTTCGGGCAAAGAAACCTTTCATGTTTATGTTTCAATTGTAAGGTTTTCCTTGTTTTTCACTCAATTCTCGGTTAAGTGTGGAGTGTATTGTGAAATTTGAAATCATCATGCACCACAAAGGCAAACTTCTCTTGAACAGTATAAATATTGGAAACAGTAAAGTAATATCACTCTTTGAACATAGCCATGTATTCTTTTATATTTTTATGTTTGGTTTTAACCATATTCTTGGTTCAGAGCAAGGAATGGAAGTGACTCTTTTAAATATATCCATCATTATCAAGTTAATTCATGTCATGTAAATACTGTTGGCTTATTGCAGATGAGATTTATTTGACAGCAAGAAGGCAAGAATAGATTCTTTAATCAAATTACTTTAAATTCAAATTTTTCCTAAGGTACAACACAATTTTAGTCATAAATACTTTCACTGTATATGAAACTGCTGGGTTTTTTCTAGAGCTAAAATACAATTAAGACAGTTTTACTACAGATTAGCAATGCAAAAAATTGGTAAAGCTTGAGGCATGACAGGTACAGACCTGTGAATAATAAAATCAGCATTGGGAGTGAAGAAAATAAACAAGTATCAGTTGGAGGAAACCCGTCATATGGTTTAACTGAATTCTTTATTCCTGTTTCTGACATTCAATATACAAGCTTTTGTCTAGTAAGCTATTTTTGTTCTCAGTCACCAATGGTTTATTATCTACAGGCATGCATCATCTTACTGTCAGAACATGACTTTTGTAAATGGGCATTTGTTTTGTTTCTTGGAGTGAGAATTACATAAAATAATAATGTGCTGATGTGTTTTTGTTTCTAGTTATCAGTGCACAGGTCTGTTCCTTCTCATATCTTTCACCTCAGACCAAGCAGATGAAAAATGTCAATGTCCAGGTAGCACTGCCTTTCCTACAATTATAGTATGAGCCTAATTATTGCCCCAATCATTCACTGCTGGATGGAAAATTGAGTTCATAATTGAGGCACGTCACAAAATTTAAACACTACCACATGAGTGCATGTCAAAATGTTTTTCGGGACTTGCAGAAATTCACCATCGTTACATTTAAGATTTGTGGATCATATTGAAAAAACCTTTTCCTACCCTCTCCTATGAAATGCCATCCTTGGGAAAGAAAACCTAATTGGGCGAGTGTGGTTTGGCCCAAACTCTCCCACCAGTATCAGTCACTCTCAAATTGTGGCTCATGAGGGAATATGTGGGAGGAAGGCAAACACTTACCATGCCATTATTCCAGGCTCTCCCAGTTCACCCCCACCCCCAGTCTCCAGCTTCACCTCCCTTCTTTCCACCCATCAACCTCTGTATGCTGCATGACAGTAAATGGAAGGGGAGGGTAAACCTGACGGTGGGCTCTGCAAATAGTGACACCTGCGGCGTGTCTGAAAGGAGCTTCGTTCCTGTTCACTATATTGTATGGAGGTAGTAAAAGGGAGTCGAGGCCCCTTACCTGAGTGAGAGTAGGCACTGGGTCCTAACCAGGGCCTAGCTGGCAGATTGGTAATGAGCTGTTGTATGTAGTTAGGCTTAGGTTTGGGCTCTGTGCCCCCCCAGAGGCCAAATGTGGTGGGGGATAATAAGAGAGTTGAGACTCTCAGTGTGGTGGTGATTCATGGGGGCCATCCGTCCGGATTATCTTTCTCACTGTGGGCACAATGAGCACAGAGCTTCCCCAGGGTTAGGAACAACACCGCCAGATTGGACCAGTAAACCCCTTGGGGAGAAGCACCTTTCCCAGGGTACAAACACTGTGGTGCCCGTCAGGTTAATAGGAAGTATAAATAACTGTTTGTTCTAAAATGGAGTTGCAGTCAGTCACAGGACACAAACACAAAATGTCCTGCTCATGAGGACAAGAAGGTAATATTTGTAATGAGCTCATCACTATTTATCTAATTGCAAAATGTAAACATGTGCAGCCTGAAAGTGTCAAATTGACATTTAGGTATGTCATATGTACTTATGTCATATGAAGTATGAATCAAAATGCATTTTGGTGTAATTAAGAAGATGAAGTAGGTTTTTATTTTAGTTCTTTTATTTCATTTTTGTGCCCATGTTGATGTTTAGTTTAAAAAAAAAGCGATTATTTTATTTTTATTTTTTTTACTTATGCTACAACCTCTCCGACTGCAATTGGGAAAGAAACATTTCTTTGTTGTATATACACTGACAGAACATATACTGTTTATGTTATATTAAACAAAGAGTATGGCAAATTGCAGTGGATTTTTATTTCTGGACTAATTAAGTTACTGTAAAGCATTCCTCCTGGTTCTGGGATGGACAGTATAATTAAAAACAAAGAAAGATCAATAGATCCATGTAAAAAAAAAAGATTAAAAATACATACACAATATCATTTTAAAAGGACATGTCAGGATCATTGTTTAATAGAGAAGAAGATGTGCTATGTAGTTGAAGCACCATTGAGCTTATAGAATAGCCTTTATTTGTCACATATACATTACAGCACAGTGAAATCTGTCTTTGCATATCCCTTGCTTGGAAACTGGGGTCAGAGCACAGGGTCAGATATGGCCCCTGGAACACATAGTGTTAAGTGCCTTGCTCAAGGGCCCAAGAGTGGCAGCTTGGTGATCCAGGGGCTTGAACCCCCAACCTCCTGAACAGTAATCTATCATCTTAATATATATATATATATATATATATATATATATATATATATATATATATATATATATATATATCATACTGTTCCTACCTTTTAGTGGGAATAAGCACCATTTGTCTGAATGACTAATTTACTGTACCTCTGTGTTTATGACCCGATATGCTGTTGTGTTAAATAATAGAAATATCTGCTTGACAAGCTTTTCCAAATATGCTGGGCATTTTGCCACAGTCTGTCGGGGTGTTAGAGGTGTGGTAACCATTCTTTGCTTATGAATTACTCATGTGACTTCAGTGTAATAATTGCACACCCTAAATTATTTAGACAGATCTCTATGAGGCATATTAAATGGACAAAATAGTGACAAAATATTTACTTTTTTGTTTATACATTTAAAAATATTAACTGTTTTTGTACTCTTTGGTGGTCATTTTTATACATCCACTAATCCGAGTGTGCTTTAATGATCATCATTAGCATGAACCCTCATGTATTACCCTAGATGTCACTGTTCAGTTTTGCAGCACAAACACTGAATATATGAATGGCCAACATGTGCAAGCAGTAACACTCAATTGGCAGTCTCACTCATGTCACACATAGTGCTTATGAATGAACAGGCTTTATAACTAAAACTGTGATTATTGATTAACACATTAAACACCCAGGACTGCATATATGTTTAGTTTTACTGTAGTTACTGATTAATGCAAGTCTCCTCCTTATTCAATGATTCACCTATAAGTATTACTTATAGGTGAATCATCAAACATGATGAGACTTGAATAGATCAGAAAGACATACTACTGTTGACATCCATTCCTAATCATAAATGAATCAGTTTGGGACATATTTGTCCACACCCCTGGCCGTACAATGTTATTTATTATATTTCACATCATGTAATATTTCTGCAATATATATATAGTAACAGTACACAATATTCATGTTTAGGGGTGCACCTTGGTTTTTAAGTCACAGTTCAATTTTAGTACCATTAGGGAAAGAGATGCAAAACATAAAATCTTAGTTTTTTATTAACACAGTTTATTATATTAACATTTGTAAACATCTGCAGTTTACAACAACTCTTCAAATTAAATGCCTGCTTGGTTAAATAATATTTTATAATATTTTATAAAAAAATTAAATTAAATAGAATAAATCTAATTCATGCAATACATTTTTTTATATTAATTAAATTGAATAGTCAATTAAATTGTCTCAAAAATGAAATTGATTAAATTAAATGTAATTAAATTAATGGAAAATTTTAAATAAATAGACCCAATTTTGGTAATACAGATATCTATATAAGCGTGTGTGTGTGTGTGTGTGTGTGTGTGTGTGTGTGTGTGTGCGTGTGCACAATACATTTAATATTAAATTTTCTGTTCTACTTATTTTGTCATACTTTATCAAATGTCTTTATTTTCTCCATCCATCATTCCTTCACTCCCGTGATTTGTCCCAGAATTGTCAGGATTTTCTCCTTTTATGAGAAATTCTTGAAGCTGGACATAAAATGCTAATGAATCTATTTCGCTAGCATTGCTCACAGGAAGGGGCGCGATTTCACACATGCACAAAACATGGAGTGAGCAGTCACAGTGACACTGTGCTAACTCTAGTTTCTTTTTTTATATCACTGGCTTTGTTGTGTATGTTTTCAAATGTAATAATAATGTAAAAAAACAGTAACACTACACAACAGTGCAAGGTGGAGATAAACAAACTTGTGGTCCGCTACTTCATATGTTTCAGAGGGAACACAGATTTTAACTATGTTACAGACGTAAAAAGGTTTGATTGCGGGTACACATGTGCACCGAACCAGATTCCCTGTACGAAAAAAATATACATTTTTTATTTTATTTTTTAAAGCTTGGTAAAGATACGTGTATACACACACACACACACACACACACACACACACACACACACACACACACACACACATATATATATATATATATATATACACACACACACACACACACACACACGTATTTGTATCAAACTTTTAAACTCCTTTTTATGTAAAAAACATCAATTTATAAGTAAAACATAATTTATAAATATGATTATATACATTTGATATTTTGTATTTTTATAAATATAAAAATTATATTATTTTCACATTAATGAAGTAAAGGTAATAAATATTTGACCAAAATTAGTTTAAATAAATTAAATTAAATTAAACCAGCAGATTTTGAATGTCCATAATATACATTTAATATTATATGGGTAAATGCCACACAACTTGTTTTGATAACTAAGTAATGTATTTTTATATTTTGGAACTCCTATCTGTATATTTATTCTACATGTATTATTATTATTATTATTATTATTATTATTATTATTATTATTATTATTATGTATTATTAGTCTAATTTTAGCCAGATTTAGTAGTCTTATATGACCAAGGAATTAATATAAAAATTAAAAATGAAATCACTGCTTAAACCGTTTCCTTAAACATTTTTTCCCCTCAAGCCATCAGGCTCCTTGACATACAGAACTGAACTGGAACTCACACACACACTCACTCAACTGTGTGTTACTGAGCTGCTACAAATCTGAACTCAAACATACACTCAATACTCACTTCCCACATCCATGTATTCAGCATCACCCATATTATATTATTATTTTATTACAATTACATACCTGTTTACGTGCTGTTTTTGCATATCTGATTGCTGCTATTGCTGTTTTGCACAACCTTTTATGTTTACATTTTGTGTTTATTACAAGTACACTGCTGTATACAGTAAAATATATGTAGCTTTTTATTTACTCAGTATACATTAGACAAACGTACCAAATATGTCAAAAGTCATTAAGTTGCCCTATGTCCAATATTATTTTATGTATTTAACAGCATTTACTGAATCTATTCATTTTTTTAAAACATCTAAATGTATTAATAATTTTCTTGAACAAAAAGTAAAACAATATATTCTATAGGGAAGTTTAGGATTATTGTCTGGTGACTACATATTTCCAATACAAACAGAGTATAACCATACACCTCCTTGATGCAGATGCATGTGGCCACTGTAGGTTTGTTTACTCCTTCTTTCTGACAGCCTGTCTGTTTAGATTTAATTCACCAAGCATTGAGATTAGTGCTGCTGCCTCTGTGGTGTAAACAGCAATGGGCAATATTTCAGGCCACATAAACAATCCTAAACAGTCAAGTGCCTGGCATGACAAATTAAATCATGGTAAATGTCATAAGTGTTTGCAACTAAAGGGTAATTCCCCATTTGTCAGAGTGGGATTAGATGGGTTTGATACTTATGATTTAAGAAATATTAAATAGGAGTGTGCAAATTCGAATTCTAATTTGATTTGTCACATACACATTCATAGAGTATGACATACTGTGAGTGATTTTTTACGACTGTCCAACATGTAAACATAAAAAATAACAGCATATTAAAAGAATAAGTATAGCTAAAAGAAAATAATGTTAGGAATAATAATTAATTTATAATAAAATAATTAAAAAAAAAATATATATATATATATATATATATATATATATATATATATATATATATATATATATATATTAGAAATCCAGTGTGGTTTGTCGTTAAAGTGTCCATGTACTGGTATAAGGTGACATAAAGTGACACTGCTGTGGCAGTCGCGAGTTAAAGTGACATAAACAATAGTGCAAAAGTAATTGTTCTAACTGCAGGGTGTTTACTGGTTTAAATTCCGAATGGTCTGCGGGAAGAAGCTCCTCCTCATTCTCTCTGTGTTTGCTTTCAATACGCGGAAGTGCTTCTCTGAACGCAACAGAGAAAATAGTCCATTGTTGGGATGGCTGAGGTCCTTCACAATCTTTCTGGCTCTGGTCCGGCACCGTGTGCTGTAGATGCCCTGCAGGTGAGGGAGCTCGGTGCGGATGGTACGTTCAGCTGAACGCACCACCCTCTGGAGGGCTCATCTGTCCTGCATGGTGCTGTTCCTGAACCAGGAAGTGATGCTACCCGACAGAACGCTTTCGATGGTGCAGTTGTAGAAAGTTAGTAATGCCAGCTGTGCTTTTTTTTTTTTTTTTTTTTTTTTTTGAGAAGTGACAGAACAGAACATTTCTACATCCAGTACGTTGAGGATGTAGAAATGTGCTCATTGGAATACTTTTATTATTCAAATGAATAATTGGCACAATATGTATAAATATAGAAAATAGGAAAAAGCTTATTTCTAATTTTCACCTGGAATCCTTTGATTTTAAAAGGATATTGATTTTATATTTTCTTTTAAGATTATAGATATACACTTAAGCAAAAATATGGGTAAAACCCAGCATAGCAAAATATAGTTTTTAATAGCTTAATAAGCATGAACCATAAATCATTGGTCAGAAAATTAACAAGAATTAAACAAACATCATAGCTCCCTTTCTGCTCTATAAATCCTCTTTCTATTTATAAGCTTGCTATCAGACCCTGAAAATAATGACTCATCTTTTTGAAAAAACATAAAGGAAGATATTTTTGGAAAACAGACATGTGTTACTTTTACAGCAAACATTTCAATTATTACCTTAAATATTACCTTTTTTCACCTATGTTCTGGGAAATGGATCACTGCATTAATAAGTAAAATGCGGCAAATGGTCAATTTTTTTTATTTTATGGCTAATGGTATGTTGTTAATATGAATAATAAAAGTTTAAGATTTGGCCTTGGCCTTTTGCCCACAAGTGTAGTGTTATGATATATCTCTACAAACCAATAAAACAATCATTCATAAAACATGTGTTTCTACTGAAAGCTATGGATGTAGCACAGATATTGCTTATTTTGGGTGTGTGAAATAGAAAATAAATTCTGTGAGTTTTACACCCAATGTTTGAGTTAAGACATAACTTGAGAAGGTTTTTAACTCAAAATTATGCATAAGCACTAGAGCAAAACCACATCTGCATAGAAGCATGTATAATTACCAAAGAATCCTGTTTATCCACAGATGTAGCAGGTGTTAAACATGTAGAAATGAGCATATAAGGAAAGCCTATTTAATCTCACTAGACAAATAGCAAACCTTTCTGAATAGTGTGGCGCTACTTAGAGCACAAACAAGGCACATTATCAACACAAACTATTTGTGACACTCACTTGTGTAAGAATGTGTAATTAGTCATTTATAAAAAATAAAATATTTGAATTTTCCTCACTATAATATAAACTATATAACATACGCAGAAATTGTTTGAATTACTGAATTAATTTTATTGATTGGTAAACATTGGAATTGATCTGATGAGTCCAAAATTTTGAACATGACCACCAAGATTTCATACAGAGTTGCTGCTTAAACTTACGTATGGATGCAAAGTTTTGTAAATTCTTCTTTTGTTTTTTTACTCAAAACATGCTGCCAGGCGAGGTGGCTATTTTAATTTGCCCCATAAGTGAATGAGGGTATGGATGGTGCCCTGTGGCAGACTGATACACATTTAGGTGTATATTTTAGCCTTGTGACCAGTGCAGAGGTGGCAAAAGTACACAAATCCTGCACTCAAGTAGAAGTACAGATACTCATTTTTAAAAAGACTCTGGTAAAAGTTGAAACTTTTTCACTTAAGTTAAAATAAAGAATTTTGGGCACCGACATGTACTTAAGTAAAAAGTAGCCATTACTACTACCCCTTTTTAGTGTCACGCTGGTAACTGGACCTCACATCCTTTTAATATATTAATACAAAATTATTTTAAATGTTGTTATCTAATGAATGTATCCAGGCTGAACAACCACCATATTGAACACAAGCATATAAAAGATGGGCTGAAAACGGTGCACAATGCTAGGAAAAAATATCGGTCATGTCACCAAATAGTTCAAAACACAACTACTGAGCCTTGTTTGAAAATGTAAGAAGTAGAAAGTACAGATATTTGTACAAAAACTGTAATGAGTAAAAGTAAAAAGTAGTCTGAAAAATAAATAGTGAAGTAAAGTACTGATACCAGAAACATCTAACAAAGTATTTGTACTTTATTACTTCCTATCTCTGGTCCAGTGCCCCTTCAGATAGACTCTAAGTTCCTAAAGATAAAATCAAATTGTTAAAGACAGTGTACCTTCTAATTTTAGTAACGAGCAGACTATTTTGGCATTCTGTGGCAGTCTATCCCTTCTTTTACTACATGTGTGTATGTGATGAGAGCACACAGGTGCCCTATAAAGGAGCATACACTTGGTCCAAAGCTGAGCAAAGTACCCCATTCAGGACAGAATCAGAGAAGAGCCAATGGTTTGTTCGGCTAAACAAATAGCACCTTTCATCTTCGGCTGCTTTCACGGCCATTGAAGTGGAAGATAAACTTTGCTCCCCTCTCTCCCCTCTCTGTTGGTGTGATTGCCTGACACCCCCTTATTAAGAAACTTTTACTCAGGTTGGCATGAATAAGCAAGGAAAAATTTAAAATGCATTGCGTCACAGTGTTCTAATGAAGCCTGGGTCTTAGAGAAAATGGTGCACACCTCAGAAGCTTAGATTCACTTCATAGATAGACAGAAACATGTGTGACACTCTCATCATATTTAGCTGCAGAGAAAATTAAAGGTGCTTCTACCTCTGTGGTGTGACCCACAATTTATTTCAAAAACCAAAAATAAATTCTCCATATCAATTAACCTTTCCTGGTGGTGCATGACCATGTTCGCCCTGACCTTTGACTATATCACAATATGCAGTTTCTGCCATTTCTGCCAATGTATTTTTAAAAAATCTATCAAAACACCTACAAAAGGCCATCATGCCACTGACACCATGTATGTGATTTTCTCCTCAGAAATAGAACTGAGCACATTGAAATGCACACCAAGTGGAATGACTGTCATCAATGGGAACATTTTGCATGTTAAGATGATAGAGCTCATTTTTGCACCTCATCAATTTGCCAGGCCATTACCAAGCCCATACAGTTAGTGTACATTCTAGTTAAAAGCTAATGTATAAATGTTTATTTACAATGCAGGCTATACTACTTATAAAAGCATAGGTAGAAAGAACAGTTAGGCTGAGAAGAATCTAATCAACTAACTTTATTATATCCAATGCCTATCTAATTGGAGCTATGCTCAGGTTAGTCTAATGGGCAGTTATCTAATTTTCCCTTACTTCCATTGAAATGATGTTCATGTCTGCAGAGACAGACAAAAAAAAGCAAAGATTTCTCCTCATTCTGTACCCAGAAAAATGGTTTATTACAGGAAATCCTTATTTAAACTAATCTCAATTTTTTCTTTGTCACGTATCAGGGGGAACTTTTGGCTTTTTGATTATGGTTACCAAGGTGACATCAGTAATGGCCTTGGTGACACATGGCTGATGTGGTAGAGAGACAAAAGTTTGTATTATGCATGCCATCACTGTCAATATTTATTCATTAAAAAGCAGCAGTGGCTGAAAGAATGCTTGCACAAGTCCTAATTTTGCAAATCAGACATTACACATGACCACAAATCATGATCTCAGATTAAACAATACAGGGTGGAACATAAGCCATTGTGGGTACAATTTTATTGATTCTACACTAGAAAAAAAAAACACTTCATGCTTTATAAGTGTATGTACTTCACAGTGATAGAGACACGACTTACAATTTTGCTGAACACAAACTGAAAACAATGCCTCCAAACCATCTGCACAGAAAATCACAAGTATAGTTATTGTTTAAGTGTCAAAAATGTTTAAAAATGCATAAAACATACACTAACCAAAAGACAGAAAATGTGGTAATAAGGACAACTAAGAGAAAAACAGTGTGTTAAGTGAGTCATTTTTAGTTGTGCTTGTTTTTTTTCTCCTACTGAAATAATTTAAGAATTCTCATGGTTTGTTATTTTTTTAAACGGTGGACACAGAACAACAGAACAATAGGGAAACTGTAAGAAAATTGAGTAAGATATAGCAACGAACTGCTTCCTCTCCTGTGGACAACATTAAGAAACTCAAGCTCTAGCCCTGAACTCTGAGATTGAATTTACATGACAGGGTAAAACAATATATGTCTGTCATTACAAAACGATTGCATGCAGCAAGCTAAGTGGTAGAGGTACTTATTACTCGTTGCATCTAAAATTGCTACACAAAAACAAGAGTAAAGATACTGCAATCTAACACAATAACAACATAATCTGTTAAAATCCGTTGTATTTGAAGTAATGTACAAAATCTTTATATATGCTGTTAGATGTGAACGTGCATTACCCAGAGCAATCAAACAGATCTCAAAATAAATTTGTGGGAATTCAAATGATCTAAATCTAAATTATTCATAAAGTTTATCAAGAGCTGTAATGTAAAATTCTTTAATAAAATAATTGATTTGTATTAACCTTTTTTGTAGCCTAGCCAATAGGATATGTCAATTGTAACTGAATTATTTATCTCTAATGAAGTCAAATAACCTGTACCACACAGAGGCTGGATGTTGCCAAGGGACCAATGACTTTAACCTGTAGAAGAGCTCACCTGTGAGATGATACAGAATAATTGATTTATCTACATCTTGAGCCAGTTTAAACAATAAGTTAATTTTTTTCTTGTTGTCACCTGACCTAATACAAGATGAGACATTTCACATATTTAAGGGATGAAATTTGTAAACAGAATCTGACCTTTAAATTTTTTTTTTTTGAAGAGACTAAAAAGGAGTCATATTTTTATTTATTTATTTTTTTTTTTTATTTTATCAGAGATGTGCATGTGAGGTACTGGTGGAGTGGAAAACAAAAATACCTATAAAAAAAAGACTTTGCATTCCCTTTCACTGGCATTTTTGTGAACTGTGCACTTGAAAATGTTGCACAGTAATTGATGTTGATCCTAGTATGTGTGCAGGCTGCGCTACAAATTAGGCTGAAAAAGGTTATCATAATATTTAGCTAGACCAATTTGTGAACTTGAGCAGCTTCCCCCGTGGGCTGATCGCGAGAAGCAAAATATATTTTTGGGTTTATATTATGTTATACAAGATGTCACCTAGTAAAATGGTGGGTGGCAATCTGAATCCAACAAGTCAGTGAATGGTTAGACAAATGGCTCATGGCTGCATGTTGTAGTGGCTCAAGGCTGTGAGCCTTACACTAAGGGTGTGAAGCAATGTGTTAAGAGTTCAAACAGCCTTCTAATACCACAAAATCCCTCCCCGAAGTTCAGAGGAGACTTTTAAGCAGAATCAAGCTCTTTCTCACTCATTTAGCTCCAAATCTTAGCATGTTTAAATGATTCAAATCTGTGACTTTATGTTTCGAGAAGCTGTAAGGCAGAACTAAGCATTTATATTTCAGAAGCCTTAGGTTGAGCTATTGCATTGTTATAATCATATCCTGTATTTTACATTACTTTAGACTTTATTGAAAGAAAACCAACAATAAGACAATGTCAATTAAAAAAGCTGCAATGACATTGGCATAGACTAACCACTTCTTCATCATAAATATTAGATGGACCTTTTAGTATGAGTATCATATGGTCCTTCCATTACTTTTCAGTTCAGACATTTATATACAAAGATATTAGGATATACAGCGGTCATTTATGTTTTTATTATTATTAGTAGTATTAGTATTAGTAGTAATAGTAGTAGTAGTAGTAGTAGTAGTAGTATCCTGTTTATAATTTCTTTCTTTAACTCAGGTTGTGTAAACCACAAAGCTATTTTGGCCACATTGAAAGTCATTTTGATCACATACACTCTTACACTTTGAAAAAAAAATTTAAAACATAAAACGTGCTCACATTTTTGGATCAAAAATCGCGTCCTCTACCAGTGCAAAAGACATGTGAAATGATATCATTTACTAGGGTAAAGCTGGTGTGTCTGATATTGCTGCGATTTTTATTTCGCTGCACTGTCGGCTTTATGAAGTTGTGCTCATGTTTGTTCGCTGTGGCAGACTGTGTGCAGGAGTGTGTGGAGGTTTTCTGCGCACTGCCGCTGCAGGTGCCATTTCCCTCATACACAAACCCGCCATCCTCTCAACACCAAGCCATTTTCTACCTGCTAGAAAATCATTCTCGATGGCTTCATTCGGATAACAAGGAGGATCCGTTCACATGAAGCAGTACAATCTGACTCCGACAAGACTGCGTAAAAGCGGGAAGACTCGTCTTAAAACGCGAAATATCACCTGCTTAAAAGAAGTAGTCTAATACTAAGACATTCTGATAATAATAATAATAATAATAATAATAATAATAATAATAATAATAATAATAATAATCATACCGCATGTTTTGTCATTTTAAATCGCAGCTTTTTATTTTTAGTTTTAAAATAACGTTCAGTATAGCAATTAGAAAAAATACTATAAGAAACTGGAACAGGCTCAGTTTTACCATTTATTTTACAGCTGCCTGTTCGCAGATTCAGATTCTGATATTGTCACAGTAGCGAATATTTAAGGCGTGTAAAGCTGGCACAGGCTGGGGTTTTGACAATGTAAAATGAAATAGTAGAGCATATAGCAGCTGGAGTACAGCGCTGTCACTGCTCATCTGCATTTAAAAAACAGAGGAACTGTACTTGTAGATTCATCAAAAACACAACTCAAGCACTTACTATTTAGCCTGTGGAAAGATCTTGCTAATATAAAATGTAATCCCTGCCTATTCATGGTTTGCATAAATATTGTTCTAGATAAATACACCTAATAATTGTTTTATAATAATAATAATAATAATAATAATAATAATAATAACAATTATTATTATTATTATTATTATTATTACTACTTTAACATCAGCAAATTACTTGAACGTGTTAGCATGTGCTACCTTTGTGTAAACTATGTATTTAGAATGGATCATTAATTAATTTGCATGCCGTGCAAAACGATGTAATACACCCACAGGCAATCCCACAGTTATGAAAACATTATACATTTGTATGGTGTATACACATACACACACACACACACACACACACACACACACACACACACACACACACACACATATATATATATATATATATATATATATATATATATATACACACACACATACATACATATATACACACACACACACACACACACACACACACATGTATATACACCATACAAATGTATAACATTTATATAATTATATGTTTATATTATATGTTTATCCTAAAGCAAATAGCAAATATAAATAAATACAAATACTAGTAAATATATATTTTTAATCTAAACATTTACTGTATTTACTTGCTTGAAATACTTATGTACATATTATTTATTTATCTATTTATTATCATAATTATTATTAGCCCACATGAGCGTTTACAAATTTTTTAGCTTTGTCAGTACATGCAATAGAGCAAAATGCCTCCAATTTGAGTTTCAATGACGAGAATTTCAATGAAGTCGAAAATGCTTCATACTTTAGCGTGGGTAAGCCGACAGACAGTCCATCTGTAGATTTCCCCCTTTTCTTTCAGTCCTGAAGCTTTTGCTCTTCATCATCTGCTCCGGTTTGTCACAGCTCATGGCACCGGCGCAACTGATTCAGAGCTGCTTGATGTATTTGCTTTGCTGTGGCTTTCTGCTTTGAATGATCGCGACTCAAACTGGTGTAAAATGAGGAGCTCAGTGAGAAAAGACTTCGCTCCGGGCCCATTTTTTCCCTTTCATGATGCCGAGTGTCATGATCTATCCCCGGGCGCCGCGCGCTCAAGTTTGTGTTGTTTTGACAGGTGTGTGTGCGCGCGCGCGCGTGTGTGTGCGTTGATGGATAAAGTAGGATAGCCAACACACGGTGCACTCGTCGCTTTGATTTGCATGTCCTTTCACATTAATAACTTTGCAAAATCGATTTATTAATATTATTATGAATAATAATAATAATATCTTTTTTATTTGTGTTGTTATTGTTAATCAACAGCTCTTTCATCTAATCCCTACCTTATGGACTAGTGCTAGAGGTGTTCTGTTATAGCAGCCAGTTCTCTTATTAGAGACTGCTCTATAGCATAATTCAGTGTGAAACTGAAGCAGCGTTTGAATAGCAGTGTAAGACTTCTGAGTTGTCGTAGGAAAGTGTGCTTCCACAATGAAAGTCATTTCGAAACCTTTCCCTGTTTCAGTATGCTGCCATTTTTCTTACTATTTTGGAAATTCCTTTTTGGGCGTCCTTCGTATTTTAATGAAGGTCACTCTCTCACCTCCAAATCCGCCAACACCTTCTCTCTCTCTCTCTCTCTCTCTCTCTCTCTCTCTCTCTCACACACACACACACACACACACACACACACACACACACACACACACACACACACACAGGTGAACAGAACCCGCGCGCGCAATTCGCATCAGTCTTTCTAAGCGCACAGCGCCATCTGCCGACTGCCTCTGCAACCTCAGAGACTTAACAACGCAAACAAACAAGAGCAAGGTTTAATTAGCCAACAGTTCCCTCAACAACAGCAACAACGAACACGCACACACAAATGCACAGAAATGCTGTAAAGATGCTTTCAAAAATAATGATAAAATGTTTCTACTTTTAGGACAATAATACAAAGAGCAGTAAACAGTAATAAACTGTGCAAAGCCAATATTTTGGTGTGACAACACATCAGTATACTCTTTGTGCAGTTTATAGTTACCTCTATTTTGCAGATTAAAACTGATTATTTTGTAACAGTGTAACAATTTCTATCTTATAATGTAAAACTGTTTTTGTAATAATACTGTATTGGATTTACTCGATATGCACCCACCCCCTCTCCCCCTCTCTTTCTCTGTGTATATATATATATATATATATATATATATATATATATATATATATATATATATATATATATATATATATATATACACACACACACACTGGCGATCAAAATTAGAGAACAATTTATAAACAATTGAACAATTCTGAAATAATGTCATCTTCACTGCTCAACAGTTGAAGGAGTTTTTGTTCTGTCTATACCATGCTACCAGAACACCTTTTCCACAAAATAACTAAGGCATTTCCAAAAAAAACCATTATTTTGCAGGAAACACACTGATCAAAATTAGAGAACAACAATGACTGTAGAATTGAAAAAGATTACAACAAAATGTTCTGAAGGTTACAACAGTCAGCAATTAGTAGGAAGTGTACAGGCCTCTGCTCTGAATGACTTCTGCACATCTGCGGCCACAGGACAGCACTAGTCTCTCACACTGCTCTGGTGTGATTTTGGTCCACTCTTCTTCCAGTCTCCTCCACAGTTCGGTGACTGTAGTTGGTTTCTTGGCCATAACTTTGTCACCAAGGATTTTCCAGAGGTTCTCTATTGGGTTGAGATCAGGACTCTGGGCAGGCCATGTCATTATTTCAATGTTTTCAGTTTCGAGGAACTGCTTTACCCGTTTTGCTGTGTGACATGGAGCGTTGTCCTGCATGAACACTGCAGGCTGATTGGGTGATGAACGCATGGAAGGAACCATATGTTGTTGAAGAAGGTTCTGATAAACATTTGCATTCACTCTGCCATGTAGCTGTATAAGAGGCCCAACTCCTGCTGCAGAAAACATGCCCCAAACCATGACACTTCCTCCTCCACTTTTCACTGACTTCTTTACACACTTTGGGTTCAGTCTTTCTCCAGTTTGTCGCCAAACATAATGTTTCCCATCGGACCCAAATAAATTAAACTTGCTTTCATCACTGAAGTGAACTTTGGACCAGTTCTCCTCTGTCCACACAACATGCTCCTCAGCAAAGCTTAGTCTAGCCTTTTGATTCTTTCTGCTAATGAGAGGTTTGGTCACTGCAGAGTGGGCTTTCAGTCCAAATGCTCTTAAATGTTGAGACACTGTATGACGAGACAGATCCTTACCCTGTTCAGCACTGAACTGGTGAGCAATTCACATTTACATTTACATTTGCGGCATTTGGCAGACGCCCTTATCCAGAGCGACTATTTAATTCCAGCTGCAGTGTGGAAACGATTGCCCAATGAGATCCTCCGCAGTATCCTGTCCTCTCTTGTATTTGTCTTCCGTGGACGACCAGCCTTCTTGGCGGACTTGAATTAGTTTTTGATGTTGTAAAGAGTCAATATTCTTGAAATCACAGATTTGGAACAACCAACTTGTCTTGCTATGGCTGATAGGGTCATCCCTTTGGCCTTTATCTGGACAACCTGCTGCGGAGGCTTTCAGTCACTTTAGAACGGCCCACCATCTTGCAGAGTCAGTGAAACTGGAAGTTAGGCTGCCAGATAATCTAGGAAATTAGCACCAGGTGCCAGATTAACACCAATAACTGGGAGGTATCTGAAAGTGTTCTCTAATTTTGATCAGTGTGTTTTCTGCAAAATAATGTTTTTATTTTTTTTTAATGCCTTAGTTATTTTGTGGAAAAGGTGTTCTGGTAGCATGGTATAGACAGGACAAAAACTCCTTCAACTGTTGAGCAGTGAAGATGACATTATTTCAGAATTGTTCAATTGTTTATAAATTGTTCTCTAATTTTGATCGCCAGTGTGTGTGTATATATATATATATAGAGAGAGAGAGAGAGAGAGAGAGAGAGAGAGAGAGAGAGAGAGGTGTGGGTGCATATCGAGTATATACAATATCTCAGAAAACCACTCACATTTCAGCAACAATTTTAGTTTATCTTCTAAAGGAACAATACTAGAGAAATGGAACTTTGATATATTTTAGAGTAATCAATGTGCAGTTTGTATAGCAGTCCAGATTTACCGTCCTCTGAAAATAACTCAACATACAGCCATTATTGTCAAAATAGCTGGCAACAAAAGTGAGTAACAGCTGTATGTTGTGTAACCAGGCAAAGCCACATGTCCAATTCATGTTCATGTTTTTGTCTGCTTGGCAGGAACATACTTATACAATACTTATTTATGTAGCTAGCATTAGAGCAGTTAAAATGTGGTGCTTTGAGTACAATTTTCTCATACTGACCACTGGATGTTTCTCTCTGAGGATTTGAGAATTAGAATTGTTGCTCGCCACAAAGACCGCCTAGGCTATAAAAAAATAACACCCTGAAACTGAGTTACAGAACAGTGGCCAGAGTCATACAGAGGTTTACTAAGGCGGGTTCCACTCAGAACAGGCCTCACAGGTCCAGGTGCAGAAGCTGCTTCAAAAACAGATGCATGAGTGCTGCCAGCATTGTTTTAGAGGTTGCAGAAGCGTAAGGTCTGGTTATCAGTGCTCCAACTATACGCTGCACACTGCAACAAGTCGGTGTGCATGGCCGTCCTCCCAGAAGGAAACCTCTTCTGAAGCTGGCTCACAAGAAAGTCTGCAAACAGTTTGCTGAAGACAACCTGTCCAAGAGAATGAATTTCTTGAACCATGTCCTGTGGTCTGATGAAGATAAACTTGTTTGGTTTCGATGGTGTCCAGCATGTGTGGGGATGACCTGGTGAGAAGAACCAAGAAAATTGTGTCTTGCCCACCATCAAACATGGTGGTGGTAGCATCATGGTCTGGGGCTGAATGAGTGCTGCTGGTACTGGAGAGCAGTTCATAGAGGAAAACATGGATTCCAACATGTACTGTAAGAATCTGAAGCAGAACGTGCCCTCTATTAAAAACTGGGCCGAACGACAGTTTTCCTACATAATAATGACCCCAAACACAATGCCAAGATGACAAGGCTTGCCGAGGAACCTGAAGGTGATGGACTGACCAAATATTTCTCCTGACTTGAACTCTATTGAGCACCTGTGGGGCATCCTCTAGTGGAAGGTGGAGAAGCGGCATGTGTCTAATATCCAGCAACTCTGTAATGTCATTATGGAGGGGTGGAACAGGATCTCAGCAACAACCTGTGATTCCCCCCACCCATTTCCCTGGCTGAAATATAAAGGGTGTACACACACACACACACACACACACACACACACACACACACACACACACACACACATATATATATATATATATATATATATATATATATATATATAGTACAAACCAAAAGTTTGGACACACCTTCTCATTCAAAGAGTTTTCTTTATTTTCATGACTATGAAAATTGTAGATTTACACTGAAGGCATCAAAACTATGAATTAAAACATGTGGAATTATATATGGAATTATATACATAACAAAAAGTGTGAAACAACTGAAAAATGTCATATTCTAGGTTCTTTAAGTAGCCACCTTTTGCTTTGATTACTGCTTTGCACACTCTTGGCATTCTCTTGATGAGCTTCAAGAGGTAGTCACCTGAAATGGTCTTCCAACAGCCTTGAAGGAGTTCCCGAGATGCTTGGCACTTGTTGGCCTTTTTCCTTCACTCTGCGGTCCAGCTCACCCTAAACCATCTCGATTGGGTTCAGGTCCGGTGACTGTGGAGGCCAGGTCATCTGGCGCAGCACCCATCACTCTCCTTCTTGGTCAAATAGCCCTTGATGCCTTCAGTGTGACTCTACAATTTTCATAGTCATGAAAATAAAGAAAACTCTTTGAATAAGAAGGTGTGTCCAAACTTTTGGTCTGTACTGTATATATATATATATATATATATATATATATATATATATATATATATATATATATATATATATATATATATATATATATATATATATATATATATATATATATATATATATATATATATATATATATCCAATGACAGATAATGGACATCATTGGATGTCTTAAAGGGATAGGCAGCAAACTACTGAACTGATTATATATATATATATATAGACACAATTTTCTCTATATTAGTGATCCCCGTTTATCATGGTGTTTACGCTCAAAAACTGCTCATGATAAACAAACGCCACCCCAAAAAATGTATTTTATGTATACAGTACTGTACTGTATTAACATGTTATTTCATTTAATAAGTAATAATATAATATTTTAATTAATAAATTTCATTAGTTCAACATAAAATTATATAAAAACAATTCCCTAAAAAGTTTTTTGGTCTATCGTGCTATCCGTGAGGAATAAAAAAAAAAAAAAGAAAAAAAAAAAGAAATATATATATATATATATATATATATACACACACACACACATGCAAACACATACACGCACAAAAGGATTACAAATAATATACTGTGAGGACAACAGCTGAAACTGTGCACAAGATGCAACAGTTTAAACTATGATGTTTTTTGGTTTTTATTAAACTTGTCACAGAAGAAAGCAAAAGAGGACAAAAGTGGCAGTGTTACTTTTCAAGCTGGTTGACTTGTTGCACAAATCATGTACACACAGACACATGCATGCACACACACACACACACACACACACACACACACACACACACACACACACACACACACACATAATCACTCTATAAAGCACAGAAGCCCACAAATGCTGCAATGACACTTCTTCTAATAGTTACACGTCCATTATCTGTCATTTTGTGAATTACACCTGCAGATTGAATGTTGATTCAGCAGAAGTTATCAAAGTTTTACAATTTCCTTACTTGTAGGGCCATTTAAAATACTTTAAAATACAAATCTTTTTTTATTCTGAAAAAGGACGCTTTTGTTTAAGAAGTATTTGTATGTATTGTGCTTTGTTTACTGTACTGTGAATGAAAATGTTGAGATTTTTCAAAAATATTCAGTGGAATGGCTATATGAATTAAATATAATTTTGTTGTACTATTTAGGAACTGAATGTTTTGCAACATTTTTTGTATTTCTATAGTGTAATCAAGTACAATATGAACGTGTTAATATGGCATCAGAGTATATGTATTTGGACTTGTGCTGCGGTGTTGTGAAGTGTGTATTTGGCTTTATTTGTGTTTTGTCTTAAAGGGATAGGCAGCAAACTACAGTGAACTGATTCGATCGCTGAGCATGCTCATTATAGCCTCTTCAGACTCCACCTCCTCAGTGACATCAGCATGAGGGTTAATGAGGTGAACAGGATACTGCAAGCCATTTTGCTCTGCAAAATGTTCCCAGCGCATATCATCACTCTCATGTGTGATGTATCGCTCTTGCATTTTACACTCTAGATTACGCAGGTCCAGCCACATTTGGTAGTCCTGTCAAAGAAACATAAGAGCAAATCTTATAAACTGCAACAAGTTGCTCATTATAGCTTATTTTCACAATTCACACATTCATATTCTAATCATTCATACCATCTTAAATAATCAAAAATCATTTAATTATCTTTTTTTGGTTTAAACTTTATGTAATGTCAAAGGAAAGAGCTACCGTAATTTCCGGACTATAAAGCGCACCTATATATAAGCCGAATTTTACAAATATTTTTATTTTGAACATAAATAAGCCACACCTGTCTACACTAATGAACTTTACACAGGCTTTAACGAAAGACGAAAATATGTTGCGCTTCCTTTAGGAGCATAGCGGTATTTTGAGAATAGCCTGCACTGCATTTTTCTGCTATTACTGCGTGTGTTTAAGACGAGGATTATGTCCTTATTATTTTCTGATGCTCATTTCTAAGTTTCTTTGACTAACCCGTAACGCTGAATAATAAACAAAAAGTTTTGTAAACCTGTCTGTGCTTATATGAATTCTGTTTCAACTGGAGTTAGCGTGCTCTCCCTTCACCCAGACTCAACGCATTACAACGGCTTGTATCTAAACAGTAGCCTACCAAGTAAGTCATTGTTCACTGTCTTCCTCCTTCCTTTCACAACTATTACTCTCGGGAGTTTATCTTTTGGCATCGTTGTGCGTTAAAAAAAAACTTCTTTTCTCCCGATGCCGTGCAGCTCAGAACACAGGTGAGGTGCGTTTTTCCGTTTCTGTTCGGAAATTTCATTGGTCTAATGTTATGGGGTTCAGTTTTTTGGCTTGAAGTTTGTGAAACTGGGAAAAACCCAGGAAAAATTCATAAATAAGCCGCTTCGTTGTTTAAGCCGTTCAAAACATGGGCTTATAGTCCGAAAAATACGGTACATATGATTATACAATGCATTTTATAGTTTTTACACATTAAAAGCCACAGTAATTAATATAATTTTTAAAATTCAGGCCTCAAATTTTGCAGTAATGTTTGAAAGCTAGCACAAATGCACTGAGGGATAGGCACATTAGTTTTATTTTTTGTTACTTGTGTGAAATGTAATTCACTGATTTAGAGATCTGCTACAACTAGGTGAGTGACGAATGCTTTTTAAATATGAAATCACATTTCTAATGTCTACATGAAAACTATAAGCTATAGGAGCAGCTTAAGGCAGTAAGTAACAATTATAAAATCAAATATCAACATTAGCAGTAAGTAGCAAATATAAAATAAAAAAATTATCTAAATATCAGCACTTTTAATATAAAAATTATGATTGTAGGTAATCCTGAAATTTTAAAATGCAAAATTTATTTATGCTCCAGTAGAGCTGCTGTAGACATGTTATCTCAGATGAAATAAAAAAAAAAAAACAATAATAATTTTATATATATATATATATATATATATATATATATATATATATATATATATATATATATATAAAACGCATCATAGTAGTAGTCACTCTTCTCGACTTACGACCTGACGGAGTTACGACCATTTTTCCGGTCCCTATCTATGTCATAATTTGGTCTACCTGTACTGATGAGTTTTTATAGTTTTTACAGTCGTAAAATATTTTATGACTACATCTCAATTTGTTAGCAGCACCTGAACTCTAAACATAATGTTGGACTGAAGTCAAACATCAGAATTTACAGTTACATTTTTACCTCTGACAGACTTAGATTATATAGAACATCCGTCATACAAGTCTGTCTGAATGAGTTGTTACTATAGAAACAGTACAGAGAAGTGTTTTATATATGTGTGAGTGTGTGTGTATGTGTGTGTGTGTGTGTGTGTGTGTGTGTGTGTGTGTGTGTGTGTGTGTGTGTGTGTGTGTGTGTGTGTGTGTGTGTGTGTGTGTGTATCATTGGCGGGTTGTCAGGGCCAGCAAGACCTTCTCTTCTGGGCTAGAATTCTTACATGCATTTTAATATATTTTTGTCCATGAATATGTATTAAATTATTCCTTCATTTCATAGCTTTTCTCTCAGTTGACAACTAGCTGAAAGAGTAGAAGAAATTGATTTGGGCACAGATATACTTGTAAGAACATTTACAAGCTGGACTTTTAAGAAAAGCTGGACATTGTGAGGAAAGTTCGGCCAAAACAGTTCAAAACAGTTCTTAAGCTTTTTCATGAACCATTATTCCTTTGTGTTTTCTTTCCGGTAGAATTTGCACGTAATGCACGTAAAAAAAGCACAAAAGTGGACTAGAAAAAAATGGACTAGTAAACTAGAGATCATGTATGCAGGAGATGCAGCTGTGGCTGCAGTGAAAGGAGACTTGTTGAATTGTGTTAATTGGATTTCTTGCGTTTGTAATTGCATACATTATCGCTGCATAAGATACCTGTTTGTGATGTAGCGCTCTGTTATACTGCGTTTCTTTATAATATTTATGGTTTCTATAGCCGGGGCATCATAATGATAGTATTAAGAGGTGGGTTAATTCAGGTAGGACTATTACATGACAAAAATGTTCAGTATGTAAGCTCAAACTACACATATTAAGAGCACACAACTGATTTTCTTGTTTTGTGACATTATTAAAAAGTCACATTTGCAGACCCTTCTCAATTTATTTACACTATCATGAATTAATTGTAAATATTTAAACTTTGTTCTAAATTAAACACAGATACATAGACTGCATTATGAATATCTGAAAAGACCTAGACTGAAATACACATCAACTTAGTGATTACTAATTTAAATATCATTGTATGCATAATTTTTATGTTGAATATTAATTTTAACTATATATTAACTTCTCTGCAGACAAACTATGAGATATTAAATAAGACTGACCTGTAGCCAGGGATGACTGAGGGACTTGTCCACACTATAGCGTTTCCTCATTTTGACTTGCAGCAAGTTATTAATGAGGTCAATTGCTGGAACAACAAAGAAGACTGTCAGTGGCCAGGCCACGGTGGGAAAGCCTCAGGATTAGGGGATTGTTTGGATAATGAGCAAAACCAACATTATTAACATTATTTCCGGGGTCACAGAGTTCTGAGAAAACCTGAACCTTCACCTCAAGGCCTTATCCTAAGGGACTGGTGGGCATTACATGAATAGGCCATGACAAAACCTGAACACACTTTAACTGACCCCTGCTTCCTTTAACTTCTTCCTTCTTCTTTCCTTTTTACTCGTTCCTCCCCCTTCCTGTGCTCATCATTCTACACTACTGCACTTATTTTAAAGGGTACTATGATATAGATTTTTTTATTTAACATACATGCTATTGTAGAAAATACCATATTCATATCGACACATCATATAAAACACTAATAATTTAATTAGTACTTAATTTTGTCAAATATCAACTGTCAAATGTCAAACCTTTGCTGAATAACATACACAAATAAAGTCTTCTATAACTAGTGTTTAGTGGTTTAGCAAAATTCTGTCATGTAGATAAATTATTTATGTAGACTTTATTTATTAATTATTTTATTCTAATGCCATGAAGAGAAACAGATAGCATTCTCACACATCCATACCCTCAAACACATAGCACACTGTCACTTTTTTGTAACAGTGTTATGTTTTCATTTCTGTGATGATTGTGACCAACATGTTCAATATTCAAACTTAGTCATCTAACAGGTAAATCTAAAATGAGCTACTGAAGTATGTTCTGTACTGTATTTGTCAGTATAATTTAAACTGATGCTGATGAATATTTGTTTGTAATTTCAGTGTACTTATTTCTCCCACAACCATATTACACTTAACTCTTTTGCGTTCAGACACAGCAGAAACAAAATATGACGGGTTTATATGGAACAAGATCCTATAACCATCATTATAATCTGATTTCAGAATTACCACAGAGACAAAGAATGACTAGCATACAGTCATGATAAAAAGAAAGTACACCCTCTTTGAATTCTATGGTTTTTACACATCAGCACATAATAACCATCTTGTCCATAGCAGGTTTTAGAATTAGCTTCCCGCAAACGCTAATGAACGACACAAGACATATTGAAAATACGAAGAAATAGAGAAACCATGTGTGAATTACTTAATAGACCTTATGATTCGATAGCTTGTAGCAATAGCTTGTATCTTTAGCAGCAATAACTACATATTATTCTGTATGACTTTACCAGACTCTCACATTGTGGAATAATTCTAGCTCACTCTTCTTTACATTGTTGTTTCAGTTGATTCAGGTTTGTGGGCATTTGTTAGTGCACAGCATTAGTTGCACAGCAGTTTTGTCCTAGATTTGTGCATGTGCTTAGAATCAATGCTGTGGATGGTTTCTCATCAAGGCCCAGGGATCCAAGAAATTACGGAGTAAGAACAGGAGCTTTGAGGATTTGGATTTGGAATGTAGTTAATGTCAACAGTCTGCTACACTGACACAAGACTACATATGATCATCATAACTGCACAACTCAACATTGTTTATCTGTAATAAATGGATATTCAGTGCCACCCAGATGAGGATGGGTTCCCTCTTGATCCTGGTTCCTCTCAAGGTTTCTTCTTTATGCCATATCAGGGAGTTTTTCCTTGCCACAGTCGCCATCGGGTCGCTCATTAGGGACAAACTTACACTAATAAAGAACAATATTATATATTCTTTATCACTACATTATCTGTGTTAAGCTGCTTTCAGACAATGTTCATTGTTAAAATATATACATTATACAAATAAAAATTAATTGAATTAAATTGAATGTCCTGCTGGATGACTCAATTTCGAGTTTTAGCTGTAAGTCAGATTTTGCCTCAAATTTGACTAGAACATTTTGGCATGCAGTGTTCACAGTCAACTCAGTGACAGGAAGGTGCCCAGATTCTATGGCTATAAAACAAGCACAATTCATCAAGCCCATATTTACCTATGATTTTTATTATATCCTGATGAGTAAAAGTATAGAATTCAAAGAGGGTGTACTTTCATTTTCACACGATTTAAGGTACAGTACATTAATTAGCATTGGATGACATTGAATGTGTAAATAATAAAATATCAAGCATTCAATTATCACCATGAAGTTCATTATATTCCTCTAAAACCACAAATGAATGTGCTTATTATGCCATATCAATTTGCACAACGTGTTTTTTATTAACTGAAAATTGAGGCATTTTACTTTTAAGTTTATTTAATATTGCAAAAATAACAATTTAGGTCATCAGATTCAATCAATTCTGGTTTTCAATAATGAAAAAAACAGGCCAGGGTTTTAAAAGGGTCCTTGGTCAGTTTGTGCACATGACTGCTTAGACAGGATTTTCCCTTACATAAGTTTCTTGTATTAAAAAAAAAAGAAAAAATCTGCTAAATAAAATAAATAAATGTAGAATTTCACCAGCTTCCCTGGTCAGTTTCTTATTCATTTACAGCATAAAGCACTGAGAGTATACATTAATGCAACCCAGGAAGCCAGGATTACATTGTTATTAATAATAAGAGATTTGTTCACTGATTCATCAGCGACTGTCCCTGCATAATTTCAAAAGTTAATTGCAATGACACCTGTAAAATTCTGTAGTGTGCAGTCATGATGTGTATAAATTATGATGTTAGATTATCTATGTAACACTTTAATAATGAAGTGGTAAGTGGTAGTGTGAATAGGCCTTGAGATTTGAATAACATTAATGTTTTTTTATTTTTTTTATTAGAGCTTTATGCAATTATTTTTACAAAAGTCAGACTTGTTGGAGTAATTCCCTTCTGGATTGTGGTGCTTGAGAATGGAAATTATTCTCTTTCCTTACATTCTCGCTATCTTGGCATCTACACACAAGGCTATGACAGATTTCATGATCATTTAAAGAACCAATAATGGTGGTCTTACCTGGATATAAGATATCTAAATAAGATATCTAAAATATCTTATTTGAGAAAACTCATCTAGCCATTTGAAGCAGGCCATAAGGCTACTGTTCATACTGTAGTTACTGAAGATTCAAAAAACAAAAATTTGGTATGTAACAATATTGTACAACACCACAAATAATGTGATAGGCTGATGTTAGAGAAAGTGCTCGAACAAAGTTTTATAGCTATTCGTCAAGACTGGATAATTACCTGACAGAAGAAAATTATTAAGTTATGCAGCTGACTTAGCTAGGCCATACCTTTTATCTTTTTATAAATTATTCACAGTTTATTTGTTTTATCTGTTGGCCAGGGCTACACATGCATATATTGAAAAATGAAAAATAGAAATACCTTATTATATGCTTTTCATATAGTCATAGCCATAGTACTGACTAAGGTAGATGAGTATATCTAAAGCTAGTATTAAGTGGGACCCAAGAACTGAACAAAAAAATTAAAGAGAAGAAGGCAGTAAAATAAGTGTCTCAACTTCTTCTACTACTATCACTACTAATATAGCTAATTAAAATTAGATGGTGTTAAATGGTGTGGCCAGGTGAAAACTAAAACAGTAACTATTGGACTGGGTAGATTAGGACAAATTTGGAATTTGGAAGCAGGCAGAAGCCTGTACACTTCTAGATTTAGGAAGTGACATTTATTGGCATTCATTTATTTATATACTTATATTCATATTAAATATGCATTTATGCTGGTTTCTAGGTGTGTACAAATGTAAATATGTTGATGCACACTTTACCATTTTTGTTATTGTTTAGCAGAAAAGTTGTCAAATACAGTAGAAAGTATCCACTTTTTGTGGGCAGCATTGTGTGAAAGCTGATGTACGCACAGTTTAATTTTACTGTGGTTGCCTGCCAATTGCATTTAAAAAAAATCATTCATAAGGACAAACTGGATCCAGGCCTGACTGTTAACATACCTTCAGAAGTCACCTTCTTCCATGGGTTGGGTGGGTACATGAAAGCAGCATTTTGTATCTGGTCATGAATATCCTCATCCTCATTGAATGGGAATGTTCCACTGAGGCTGACGTAGATGATAACGCCAACACTCCACATGTCAAGTGAGCGGTTGTAGCCCTTGTTCCTCAGCACCTCAGGTGCCAGGTAGGCTGGCGTGCCTACCACTGAGCGCCTGAAAGACTTCTCGCCAATGATCCGAGCAAACCCAAAATCACACAGTTTTACCTGTGAAAGAATGATAAGTGTTCACAGAGTGCTAGAAGCTTGATGCTGGAAGCAGACAACCCCTTTAACTTGACTGTGGTGCAACAAATAGCATCCATTATTTCTCCTCAACCCACCACAGACACTATAATGAGCAGTTGCCAGAGACTGTGCTAAACTCAAATAAAATTATCATGCAGTTAAAAGCAGTTACAGTACTACTCTCCTGCTGATTTTCCCCTTCACATTTCACACGCATAGAGGAAGGAATGCTGTTTGAAGGTCATCATAGGACCACTGCCACTGAGCTAAAATCATGGAAATTGCAAATGACAACTGATTTAGCTATTCTGTTTTTGTGTTTTTTGTGCTTCTTTTAAAAAAATATTTGTTGTAGATAAAGCAAAAGCAATTTGGTTTTGTATTCCTCTGAGATGTTTGCTGGTGCCCAAACACAGTGAGTCATTCGTTCTGCTCGAGTGCTTCCAGAGCAAGCTGCACACGCTAGACGGGTAAAACAATGAGGAGATAATTTAGCAGTCTTTCAAGGCAGATATGTTGGCACACGCTCTGTGTGCCAAACACAAAATAAACTGTAATTATCATTGCTTATTGTTATTCTTTTGCTTATGTAAAAGCAGATTAATTCATGTGTATTTTACAGTTATCTCTTTAGATTTTTGAATGGTTTTCTGTCAGCACACTACTCACTTGTGGAAAAGAGTCAGCAGATGCTAGTAAGACATTCTCAGGTTTAAGGTCACAGTGTACAATGTTCTTGAAGTGAAGATGGCGTAGCGCTACAAGTATCTGTCCAAAAAAATGTTGACTTTAGTGGAAAGCCTTTTATATACTCAGTGGTATAAGACTTACTTTACAACACAATGACAGGGCTGTTTGCTTGTGGATATGGTGTCTAATGCTGCATTATCTTCTTGTGTGGCTATGAGACCCACCTGTGTTACTAGAAACTTAGTGATGCGTTCTGGCAGCCTCCCTTTCTCACTAGACAGTATCATCTCAAGCATGTCACCATGGAGCTTCTCCATGACGACAAACACACGCTCTGGTGTCTCAAACATGCACTCCAGGTTCACCACTCCAGGGTGATGAAGGTTCTATAAAATAACAAAAATGTTTAGATATACAATAGAATATAAAATACCATCATATATAGTAGTTAAGCACAATCATACATTTAAGTATTGTTTATTTTTTTGTTTTGTGTGAGGTCTTTCTGCACTACAGCTGTGAGGCAGCAATCTTATCTGCTTTTCTGCCACCGTCATGCAATACTTAAACTTAACAGCCATAACATTAAAACCACCTGCCTAAATGTAGTTCCCCAACTATAAAAAGAAAAAAAAGGTTTGACCCCTCAAGGCATGGACTACATAGAACATTTGAAGGTGCTAAGGTATTTGAAGTGTGCCGCTACACAGCCTGATATGCCACAAACATCCTTCCTTGAAAACCTTTTGGTATGTACTAACCACTGCATACCAGAGACACCCATAATATATGCTGTTTTAGAGATGCTATGACTCCTATCCATTACACTTTGCCCTTGCCAACCTTGTTCAAATACGTACGCTTGGCCATTTTCTTCATGCTTCCAACACAACTACAATACAACTACAATACAACTATTGTTCACTACCTGCCTATTGCATCCCACTCTTAGACAGGTGCCACTGTACCCAGATAATTAATATTGTTCTCTTCACCTCTTGCTGGTTTCAATGTTATAGTTGATGGTGCACATTTACAGTTTACTCATTTGTTAGAAATTTTCTATCCAATGTGACCTGCAATCCTTGCTCATAGGCCTGTTATCTGAGCAACCATTTCCAAATTAATTTCATATACTGATATTATTCACAGGAGAATATGAATAATCATATGCTCAATTTATTTAAATGCTTATATATACAATTGTGTATTTATCTACCTGCAGGATGGCAACCTCATTGCGCAGCTGACTCTCTTGTTTAGTGGGAAAGCGCAGTTTGTCTATAATTTTGATTGCCATATCTCTCCCCGTTTTTCTGTGCTTTCCTGCAGTATACAAATTATAAGAACAAAACTATTTGGTTCAAATGTGGTTTTATGCATTATTGTTAAATAATTAATTGTATCCACATAAACATCAGAGATAAATCTTAAGGACATTGCTTTCATTTACAATGCACTGAAAACATTATGCATTGTTGTATGTCCTATCTTGTTATCAACAAACAGAATGCAACAGAGTAAATACAGTTTAATTACCACCATAAACAATGCCAAATTGCCCAGATCCAAGAACTTCATCAGGGAATATTTGATAAATTGTGCTAATGTCCTACAAGAGAAGGAAGCAAACATATAAACATGACTGTCCAATAAATTACATCCACACTTTCCATTCTGAACAAATGGTTTATTCCCTTGCTATGTCTAAACTGGTTTGTAAACTTTTCCCAGTTACAGTTTTTGAATTAAAAGTAAATTTGACTTGCATTAGACTGAAACTCTGCTAGAAAAGCATGGGTAACCATGGCAATCCCACGGCCACATGGATGATCAAAATAAATTTCAGCAAAGGTAGTGAGTGTTTATATTGCACTGAAACTCAAGGCTACAGCTATTGGCAAGCCAACAGTTTACTCCAGCACATAGAAATACAGTTCACAGAGAGAGAGCGTTTTAAAACATGACATTCATTCAACCCTTTTCATATTTTGCAGCATAAATTATATCTGCATTGGAGGACTGATAACTCAGGTTATTCCTTTATGCATAAATGATGCATATAGCTATATGACACATACTGTCCTTTGCTGTTCTGTAATTTATAACCTTATTCATTAGAACAATCCTGAAGTTTATATTATTGTACTGTTTATGTTCATGATGAGTATGGAATACAAAACTAATAAAAAAATCATTAATACCACATTCTCCTGAATCTGACAGTTGGACACAGAAATGCTGATGGAGACGTCTTCTGTTGATAATGAAAACAAATGCAATTATTATCCATAAGTTTTACATCCAGGCATGTGTTATTTTTAAAATAACACTTTAATACATATTTACAGTAAATGCTGCCTTATTCCTCTACCTTTATTTATTTAAATTGGCACTGTAAATAATTTTTCATTTTTAACTAGAAGTGTAAAATCAATCTATCAATTTATTATGTTTTTGCAAATGAATCTCAATTTTTTTCCCTATTGAATTTCATCTTCAAAAAATATTGCTCAATCCCTTTTAATAGTCAAATGAGAAAATGACTTAAGACATTTATGGAATGTAATATGTCTAATCAGAATCATTGTTTTTATAACTAGCATTTAAACACCATTAATAAAGAAGAAAATACTTATTCAGGTCCAATTAAAGTGATCTTTGTAAGTTTGCCAACATCATTTATAAGCTGTTCTACATTGTCCACCATGTTTTGTTCACCAACTTTCAAAACCAGGCCAAACATTTCTTGCTCCCTTTGTTCAGTGAAAATTACATTAATGTGGCATTCCACTGACCCATTATTTAATTATTTAGTTAAGGCCACTACAAACACATTATACGTCATACTTGATCTTAAGTTTAGACCCAATTCTCCATGCACATAGAATAAACTCAAGAGTACAATAGGCCCTTGTAAAGATATAATTGTGGAGCTAATTGTGTGTTATTAACAGCATAGTGCAATACATTATCTGAAATGTATTATATACAATTCCCATTCTGAACAAATGGTTTATTCCTTGCTATGTCTAAACTGGTTTGTAAACTTTTCCCAGTTACAGTTTTTGAATTAAAAGTAAATTTGACTTGCATTAGACTGAAACTCTGCTAGAAAAGCATGGGTAACCATGGCAATCCCACGGCCACATGGATGATCAAAATAAATTTCAGCAAAGGTAGTGAGTGTTTATATTGCACTGAAACTCAAGGCTACAGCTATTGGCAAGCCAACAGTTTACTCCAGCACATAGAAATACAGTTCACAGAGAGAGAGCGTTTTAAAACATGACATTCATTCAACCCTTTTCATATTTTGCAGCATAAATTATATCTGCATTGGAGGACTGATAACTCAGGTTATTCCTTTATGCATAAATGATGCATATAGCTATATGACACATACTGTCCTTTGCTGTTCTGTAATTTATAACCTTATTCATTAGAACAATCCTGAAGTTTATATTATTGTACTGTTTATGTTCATGATGAGTATGGAATACAAAACTAATAAAAAAATCATTAATACCACATTCTCCTGAATCTGACAGTTGGACACAGAAATGCTGATGGAGACGTCTTCTGTTGATAATGAAAACAAATGCAATTATTATCCATAAGTTTTACATCCAGGCATGTGTTATTTTTAAAATAACACTTTAATACATATTTACAGTAAATGCTGCCTTATTCCTCTACCTTTATTTATTTAAATTGGCACTGTAAATAATTTTTCATTTTTAACTAGAAGTGTAAAATCAATCTATCAATTTATTATGTTTTTGCAAATGAATCTCAATTTTTTTCCCTATTGAATTTCATCTTCAAAAAATATTGCTCAATCCCTTTTAATAGTCAAATGAGAAAATGACTTAAGACATTTATGGAATGTAATATGTCTAATCAGAATCATTGTTTTTATAACTAGCATTTAAACACCATTAATAAAGAAGAAAATACTTATTCAGGTCCAATTAAAGTGATCTTTGTAAGTTTGCCAACATCATTTATAAGCTGTTCTACATTGTCCACCATGTTTTGTTCACCAACTTTCAAAACCAGGCCAAACATTTCTTGCTCCCTTTGTTCAGTGAAAATTACATTAATGTGGCATTCCACTGACCCATTATTTAATTATTTAGTTAAGGCCACTACAAACACATTATACGTCATACTTGATCTTAAGTTTAGACCCAATTCTCCATGCACATAGAATAAACTCAAGAGTACAATAGGCCCTTGTAAAGATATAATTGTGGAGCTAATTGTGTGTTATTAACAGCATAGTGCAATACATTATCTGAAATGTATTATATACAATTCCCATTCGCACAGCAGGATTCTTAAAATTTAAATGAGTTGAAATGAAATAAAAAGGTTTTGTAATATATTAAGTCCAAATGCATTTCAGAGTAATGATCATACTGTGGTAGTTGTGTCGGCTGCTGTGAGCTGTGCCCTTCGAAATAACAGGCATGAGGGCATGCTGGATGGCCGTTTGCCACATGTGAGCCACATCCTGACCGGTTCCACTGATCAGTACACTGCCATGGAACAAAGAATAGTCTTCCTGAGACAGGTTTTCTCCTACATAATACACTAGAGTGGCGGTGGCAATCTCAAAGCAGTGAGGGTTGGCACCTTCGGGAAGCAAGCTGAAGTTCTGAGCAGGCTCCAGTGACAGAACCTCAGATAAGGGGATTTCCTGTAGAACAAAATGAAACATTGAACCAGAGACTGGAGAAGAGACATTGTGAAATACTGTAATATGAAATATCACATTGAATATACAGAAAAGCATCTACACTGAATTACTCGCACATTAATCTTTGTCATTAATAAAGTGACTTATTTTGTAATAAATGTCTGATATGACCTTTAAAAAAACTTTCTTGACACAGTGATCTAGTGCATTAGCCATTCCAGCTCTCATTCCTTCTCTTTAATGCTCAAACAAATTGCCTTCCAAGTGTCAACTTTCGTGTTCATATTACCTTCAAGTGCATCAAGATCATCTAATTACTTTTTATTTGTCTGTAGAAATAAGATATTTATGGATTATAATGTGTCTCCACATGATCCTGGTTTATTAACTAGCTATAAAACACCACTGGTAGATAATAAAAGAAATAATCTTAGCAAACTTGCTTTTTGCTTTGCTATCATCATTTGTAAGTTGCAATGGGCAACCATGTCACTGAAATGTCAATTTCCAGCATCTGTACTTAACCAAGCTAAACATTTATAGCTGCTTGTACATAGTACATTATGTATTGTCTATGTTAGCCTTGTTAGTTGCACAAAGATGAAACTGTTGACCTTTGTAATGTACAAAATTGTAAAAAGTTTTTATACTTATATTTATCAAATCAAAGTTTTTACATGTCACAGTTTAGTCTGTATTATTTTGTACAAACTATATAATAAAAAGCTAGTTTATATTATAGGCATGCATCCTTTAAAAAAACTTTTTCAACATCAATACAGCACTTCATATAGGAAAAACTAAATTACAGCACCAACCAACAATTCACCAACCGGACTCACTAAGCATAAGAAAATATTGTACTCACCTTATAGTATTTGCTCCCTGTATCATTCTGGAACAGTGTAATGCACTTGCTATCCAATCGCCAATAATGCCTCTTACGCTGGTGTAAATATAAACAGTGAAATGGCAAGGGTTTCACTACTGTAGAGTCAAATCATTTTTATCACCACATTTTCAAGCATAGTCGAGACATAACTAGAAAACTGTTCTTAACTATAAATACAAATATTTATTTAATGTATTAATCATATACAATAGTAGTAACAACCTCTTCTATTTGTGAATATCTAAGAGCTTACTACTTAAAGGCACTAAGGACCAGATTTCTCACCAATGTGTCCTTGCTGGTGAAGTGCACAAGCCATCCCTCCTTCAGGACATTGCTGTTTTTCCTCTTGATGTGCTTTACTGATTGGACCACTCGCATTAGAGGGATGTTGTTGCTGGTGCATGGACTTTAAAACACATTGACAAAAAGAATGTCCGTGCTTTGTGATCTTACTTGGTGAACTCAGCTTGACCTAATGTTCCTGCCACTAATCCCAACAGTTTGCATTAAATTTATTTATGTGGTGTTAAGAAGAGGCAATGAAGAAACTATAATGTTTAATGTATTGTTAGAGTATGTTTATGCTATGGATGAGATTACCTGATAATTCTATTAGGCTCATCATGATCTGGATCATGGAAATCTCCAAGTTCACAGTGGCCTACATCCAAAAGAACTGAAGAATCTGCAACCAGGGATTCATCTATGTCATCTATGATGGGACTGTTTCTGTCACTATCATGGTCATCACAGCCTTCTGCCATTAACATATCCAACTCAGCTCCAGGACTCAACAGGTCTAGAATCAGAAAAAGACAGGAGTGAAGAGAAGAGAAGAGAAGAGAAGAGAAGAGAAGAGAAGAGAAGAGAAGAGAAGAGAAGAGAAGAGAGGAGATAATAAAATAATAAAAAATAATGTTATTAACACCTGACACCTTTTATAGACTTGTTTCATAAATGTTAAATAAAATGTTTAAATTGCATCGTTACAGAAATCCTAACAACTTAATTTTAGGTAATTTACCTGCAACTATAAAAAAGATCTGACATTTTATATCTGTTGAATATCAAATGCTGTAAAAAGATCACAAATTAGATTTTTGTATCTTGTTACCTATTTCTATTACAATTAAAAATACAGAAACAAAAGATTTGTGTATATAGGAATTACATTATGTTTGTAAAATAAGCTGACATCCTTTATTGTATATTCTTATATTATTTTAATAATTTTCAACTGAATTTGTTTGCATTTAGTTGTGTATTGTTTTGTGACTATTAGAGACTTAATGTGTCTGTGCATTGTGCAAAAATGTTTCTTTTTACCAAATTTTCTGTTTTAAAAAGAACTTATTGTAAATAGAGCAAGGCAGCATTTTAACTCTAAAGTAAGATAAATATTTTTGTATTTGGTGTGAAAAAACAACGATGTTGATTGTGACATTAAGGAACATGTAGAGACTCTAAACTTATACTTGCCTCCATTCCTTGACACCTCTCCAAGACAGTTGTTAGGCACTTTAGGTGCACATCGTTTGTGGCAGTTGAATTTGCAATCTGTAACAGTGTGAGGGGGAAAAGGAGATGAGAAAATCATGGCAACGTGAGAGAGAGAAAGAGAGAGAGAGAGAGAGAGAGAGAGAGAGAGAGAGAGAGAGAGAGAGAGAGACCTGGCACTCTAAGATGAGCGTGTGTTGTGCTATTGGTTGACAGGCTGAGACCTTGCACATTGCCAAAGCACATTAAAGCTGTTTCTATCAGCTATCTGACAGCACTCTTTACTGCCTGACGCCCACTATGCCTTTATCAAAGCAGCATAGTTACTTATGTGGTCACCAAATCTTTTTATATATATAATTAAAGAATAATAAAATTAATAATTATTAATAGATAATTAAATAATTCTAATAGAATTCTCTCAAATTTATTATTTTATAATATATTATTTGAATAAACTTACTGAATTAATTTGTGCATGCATACATTACAAATGCATAAAGTACTACTTGAATATAAGAATTTTATGTAAATATTGTAGTCATTTTGTTTCATTACATATCATTCATTTACAATCCTTTAAATTTAAGCACTTAAATATTTACAATATCCGAAAAATAGAGTGCAGCATGTATACACTAACTAGTGTTTGGCTTGTAAACCCAACTGGCAAATGCAGCTCACCGGCAATGAATCATACTGAGACCTTTGAGGATGCAGACAAAGTGAGCAAACAACAGTTTGATTCCCCCAGCATGGCTCAGGTTTACACAAGTCAAGTGTGAGCGCATACCTTTGCACTGCAGGCCCTGGCGGAACAGGCCCTTGAGCAGCTTCTTACAATGCTGGCAGACAGTGGGGCGCGTGTAGGAGTGGATGACAAACGTGTGAGGCACCTTGACTTTGGACAGCAAGATCTTGTCCAGCTCTATCGGGCGCCCAATATATGACTGTGAGTTGGAGCGCCCTCTTCCACTGAATATGTCCTTCTGCTGCAGAGACGCAGAATAGAGGCAGTGCAGAAAATCATTTTGCAGAAAGTAGCATGTACTGCAAGTTCTCATGTTAGCTGTACTCACTTTCAGTGGGAGAGATCAGCAAGCATACTGCCAGGTTAATTCATTTTGGATCGAAGTGTTAATCGCACATGCATTTTTTTTTTTTTGCATGAACACAGCAAAGTTGCCTGTGTGAAATTACACCCAGAGCGTACACTGAAGACCAGTTTAGCACTCTAGGTGTTCATTTAACACTGGTGAGTTAGCTGTGCACAAGCTGTACTTTCGACATAAAAATGCTCCTTTTTCAAATGTTTCCTCACACACACACACACACACACACACACACACACACACACACACACACACACATTTTAGACAGCTGTCACCTCAAGTTGTATGCACGAGACTGCATTCTTGAAGAAGCAAACAAGAATATTAGTCAAGAAAAACAGGTTGAGAAGGACGGGCGGTAAATTTGCATTAAACTCAGAACAACAAGTTTCCAGCACCAAGCTGTTTTTAATGTGCCACTGATTGGCAGTGGTGCAGATGTCTTACCACCTGTTGAGAATAGGCCTGACATCACGCAGGTGTGCCAAATCAACTGCACACTACACTCTAAAGAAAGCAAGAGATCAATATCTTTCTTATCTTTGTGTTGTACATTTGGATGGTGGATTTAAGTAACCTAATGTCACTAAGATGATCTTACAATAAGTATTAATCTTAAATAACTTAAAGCTGTTAAAACTTACATTTTAAACAATTTAAACTCTTAATACTAACACATGCAACATACAGGTGATAATTTTTTTTTTTTTAAACAACTAATACTGAATGTTAACAGTTAATATTTTTACTATTCTTTACTGATGCTATAGGATCAAATGCTTTAAAAAAAAAACTATACAACAACCATATATACATCTAGTTAATTTAGTAGTTTACTAGGGAGCTGTTTATTATGATTTTCCTCAGCTTTTTTGGCTGCTAACAGCATCTCTGCTGATTTGTCTGACAGCTCTAGTTTATTCTGGTGCACGGCATTCATGCTTTCACATACACAAAACTGTCATGGCTAAAAAAGTGAATGACCTAAGTAAGATCAACAAAACATAAGCAAACAGCCATCTACACGTCCAAACTTAAGCCAGCTGATCTCAATGTTTACTCAGATCTCCAGACTAGCAAACTAGTAAAATAAATCTTTATTTAAACTTCGTAAATTGTTAGACTCGTTATTAAAATTTACATTTTTGCCTATTTACTGGTGGCTTTTCATTTTCAACACAATATATATATATATATATATATATATATATATATATATATATATATATATATATACACTATTTATTACAAAGTTATTTAAATTATAAATCTGTTTTACTGGTCAGTTAAATAATGTATATATATATATATAGCACTGAAGTAAATGACAAGATATGATAATGATTTAACTTTTTAATGAAAAAAAAAAACTTGCAGTACTCACATAAAGAGTTTTTATATTATTGCATTTAATACTGAAATAATTGTTACATTTATAATAAGGATAATCTTGCACTTTATTTCAAATAGAATTAACAAGTAAATATCAGAGAATCATTTTTGTTATATTTATTTTCTTTTGCATTTCTGGTCTGAGGATTACTGAAATACTACAATGAACAGAAATGCACATGTACATACAATTTTCATGTACAATGCACAATGACAGTCATTAAGTATTCCCCTTCAGAAATACTTCCAGGTTGTACAACAACAAAACATTTAAAACTACAAAAAATAACTTTTCATTTTTGCCTCATTGCCGTGAAATCTCTAATCCAACAGAGACGATCTGGCTAATCAAGTAGACTGTGCAGATGTGTTGGATCAGGGATAGAATTAAATTCTAAATATAGGAAAGTATATCTCAAGAAACAGGCTAAGTGATCAGTGCTCTAATATGTGATCTGTGAGGTAAATTGGGCACAGTCAGCAGATGTTGCTTTTTTGCAGTCAACAGTTGATTAACAGTTTCCTTTAAACAAACTCAAGTGTGTATCACAGCATTTCTAGTGTCAGGATAAAATGTCTCAACCTTTGGGAATGGGGGATTTGAAGCCTGCCATATGATGGTTGCAATCAAATGAAAGAACACCTTTAAGAAAAAAATAAAGCACAGCAGAATATGCTGTTATAGGATATCTGTCTGTAAAGCATAGCAATGATTAATTTCCAATAACAGCCAATAGTAAAGTGTTTTATTCCACTAATACAGTGGTAATTTGCAAACTATAAGGTTTTTAATTTAACCTCAATAATTGTGAAGCAATTCAATATCTGTTACTGCTTATAAGCAATAAGCAATAAGTAAGACTAATATTTTTATTTAAAAAATCCCTAATCAATGTCTTCTTTCTTCTTTCTCTTGAAGTAAATAAGATTTTTTTTCGAAACTGCAAAGCCTTCAGTCCAGAAGACTTCCCCATGTCAAGAAGTCACTGGAGTCTGATTCCAAAAAATCAGAGTTTATATAAAAATTTCACTCCTAAACTTTTAACCCCTTCTCAGATTTAAGAATTCAACAGAGCTGTACTAAAATATTTTTTTAAAAATGATCATCTTCTATAACTTCATATATTGTTTCATTTGATTAAACAGTTATCAGTGATGGTTGAGACAGTTACTTCATAACTACTTTAGATCCTCTGAAGGCATTATATTCTATCACATCACAGAATGGGAAGGGAAGCCGATATTCACCTTTATATAAAGAAAACATGAGACAAAAGATGTATGTATAAAAGAATAACCCTTGAAAGTATGGGGCTGTTTTTAGATAATATTAGTGAAAGATTCGTTTCAGAACTTACCTCAATGCTGGGACTGAGAGGAGACTGGAAAAAAAATTACACAAAATTGTTATTGTTATTATTAAACACCAAAATATTTTAAGCTATTTAAACCTCATGTTAAGTTTAAACAAATAGACTTGGGATCAATGAAAGACAATTGTACAATTCTTTTAAAAGATTTATATTCACACTTCACACCGCACAAACTTTCCATTATTAATTAGTTTTTATATCAATCCTATCAATAGTGTTTATTAACTTTAATGTTAAACTTTTTTTTATAACATCTGGTCAAATCTATACAAACTTGAACAGCCATTCTTCTTTGCACAAGGTAGGTCAATAGTCTCAAATTCTCTTCTTACACTTTCACATGAACTATTTAAATAGAATGAAGTAAAAGATCAGGCTGATGTGAGCTACATAACCTTTTTTCAATTTCAAGTCAAGGCAAGAATGCTAAAACTGCCAACTTTTACTCAAATATAACTTTAATTTAGTGGAGTTTTCCAAATAACCTCAATGAGGTATAATTTTCTGCAATTTTCTTTACCCAAGTATTGAATATTCTAAATCATTTAATATAAATAAAGAAAAGCCTTGATTTTTTAATTGCAGCAAACTAAAAGCCTAATAGAAATTCCATTTAATATTAAACATGTTTATGCACTTTAATATTATAATACTAATTCAAACCAATATGCTTTAGGAAAAAGGCATTGTAAATACTAGAGAAAAACATCATTGTACAATTTATTTTGCTTATTCATCTTATTTTTTTTTTACCTCTTGAACTCATCAAAGATCAAATCACTTGTGATACTAAACATGACAACAATAAACAGTGTTAATATAGACTAAAGTGTGCAACGTACTAGTAAAGCTTCATCAGAGGGGCTGGGGGAAGGTTCAGCAGAAATTGAACGAGTGGTGGTCAGGCCGGTCAGGGACACATTTGACAGCCGGCGTTTTCGAATACCACTGCAATTGTTTGGAATCTTGAAAGCACAGCGCTTGTGGTAATTCAGCCCACAACCTTTTATCGAAAATACAATGATAATAAAGAGAACACATAAATGGGCTGACTATATATTTCCTTGTGAAACATTACAAAAAAGTTGTGCATGTAATTTGTTAAAACAGGTTTAATTCTGTATTGATAATTTTTGTATTTATTACTAATGTTGTTAAAAAAAATAAGACCCAACTAATGTTATTTCAAATTACAAATTAGTCAGGATGTTTTTATTAGGCTTCAGCTCTAATAGCAGTCCTTGATTAAGTTATATTTGTTTTTGTAGAAACCGTTATGTGCGCATCTTATACAATTTTACAACATTTGTTACAAGATAACATAAAAAATAAAAGGAAAATTGCACAACTCTTTAAATGAAGAAAAAAAATGCACATTAGATTTGTATATACATTTATAAAGATATATGTAGATTATACAAAATGGTTGTCTAAAGTCCAGTACTATTGGCCAACACATTGCAATTGTTTCTTTCACCTGACGGTGGCAGCAGTCTGTGTTAACATAATTAGCTATGGCCAGGAGCCAAGAATCAAATTTTTTTCACCTGCAGAAAAATAAACTAAATATTTAGTGATAGCAAGAGACAAACTATACAAACTTAAGAGTGAGAAGAAAACAAGAATATTTTTTTTATAGCAAATGCATGTGTGAGACTCCTGCAATAACTGCAGAGATTTAAGGAATTAAATATAATTAAATATAGACAATGAAAAAATATTTAGAAGATATAAGCACAGGAAATCTAAACTAATAACTATATCCTGGCAAAAGCAGTACAAAACAGTTTAACAAAACAGTTAATCATTAACCAACCTAATCAACCAAACAAAAGATTAGCAAATAATCATTAAAGACTATTTAATTTGACAATTTAAGATTATTTTAGTTTGTCTAATTACTTTTGGTCTCTTGAATAGATTGAACACATATAATCTGCCCTTCTTCTAAAAAAAAATGTCTATATGCCTTGTGGAGATATGATTACCTTCACACTTCAGTCCCTGCCTGACCAGACCCCATAACATCTCTCCACAGTGGTCACAGAAGGCAGGAGCCCGGTATGAGTGGACGAACAAAGTGTGAGGTCTGATCTGGAAGTCCTCTACTGTAGCTGAAGCTTTAATTTGTTCAAAAAAGATATTTGTTACATATTATATGAAGATTAAACAATATTTAGACAAAAAAAGATTAGATCCACATTAATTGTGCATTTATTTGTAGATTTTTTTATCAAATGTATATAATGTTACAAAAAGTTTGATAAATATTAATCATTTTAAATTCACAAAAACCCTCACTGTCACTGTAATAAACTGCAAAGACTTCTTTCTTTCACTACTTGCCTATCACATCATTTGGACTTTGAACTTCATGGGGGAATTTAGCTCTCAAAATCCCTGCCATTATGAATCAACATGTCATAAGTTTTCAAAAGAAAAAAGGCAAACAAATGGTGCAGAGGGAGATATTTTTATTCGATAGTGTCTCCTCTCCCGGGGCTTCCCTCTGGGGAGGTGTGCCTCCGGAGGTGCAGATGGACTAGAGTCCTGGCCAAAGCCGTTGTGTCAGAGGGTGGACTGGCACGGTCCTTTCTCGGCAGGCTGGCCCTCTTCTCCTTACATGAGCAGAGAGTGTGTCTGTCAGGGTTAATGGGCTGGAGATTAGTGGCTCCCCAAGAGGGGCTGATGGTCAGCAACAAATTAATTAAGGGTTTGATTTAAGCCATCTGAATGCTGTGAAAGATCGCAGAGAAGCCAATTCAAAGCTCCATGGCACTGACTTCCCTTCTGAAAATGCTTCAGGCAATCTTTTAATAATAGACTGCTGAAATTGAGATGGAAAATTTCTCTCTTTCAACATTCTGCATGTATGCAACTTACAATACAAACAGTACCTTTTAGCAAAGTACAAGATGATTGTTGACTTTCTACTGGTGAAATAATTCAAATAATAGAAAGGATAAAAAATATTGTGGCCTAAGTATTGCAAGTTCTTTCTTACCACATTATCTGTGTAAAGCTGCTTTGAGACAATGTCCATTGTTATACAAATATATATAATAAATTGTACAATTGTACCACTATACAAATAAAAATAAATTGAATTGAAGTTCTCTTTGTAACTCTTTTATTATGCTGAACATAAATTTCCATTTCTATATTGCTGAAGTCAGACATAAAACATTCACATACAATAACCTATAAAGATATGTATAATATTTATATTCTCAAATGATGCTATGAAAGAGACGGGTGGAGTGTTTTGATTGGCTCTTGTTGGCTGCATGTCGGCGAACCAATAGCAACCGAGTGGGAAACCCAGCGGGAGGACTGCTTGTTGGAGCATGTGCCCTTAGCTTCCTCTCCAACATGGCTTCCCCGCAGCATGCTCAAGTAGAATACATTCTGATTAGCCATTCTCTGGCTAAATTGCCTCAATTCATTCAAATTATTGTTTTGCCTTTTGTTTAAAGGCCAAGATATGTTTGCAAGTTTGAAATACCTGTAAACTGTCATTAAATGCTTCAGGGAAATGAGGGTGGCACAAAAAATCCACCCTGTGCTGCTGAGTTAAGGTAAGTAAAGACTTGTGTATGTGTGTCTGTGTGTGCCCATATTAACATGTAAATTTTTTCTAAATATTTTCAAGATAATCATTATATGTAATAGTAGTTTAAATATTTTGCATAAAAATAAAGTGTATTTTATTCTTGGTCTAGTTTATGATGCCTGAGAAGACATACAGTTCCCTTTAATTGTTAATGGAGCAGTGAACTACTGTTTTTCCCTCTGTTTCAAAGTTTCAAAGTCATTCCCAGCCTTTCTTAATTTCTTTTTCTGTATGGTTTTGTGCTTTTGACATGACATTGAGTTGAACTTGTGTATTGTAATTTTTGATGAGTTCACAAGTTTTTCACGATGAATTAAATTTGAGACTATTTATTATTCAAGAGCTGATATTTTCATTGCAGGCTGCATGTATTAATCACGTTGAGAGATTTATTAAGGGTTATCATATGCATGGAGCAGATGTGTATTGACAAATTCACTAGAGCAAAAAGCATTTTCACCCAATCTGTGATTTAGATACAGGCTATGATTTAAAATGTTTTCTCTTCATTCTTCTTGTTCTGTCAATGTCAATAAAAAATGATAAAGATAATTTCTTATGAGAAAAATATATATTTGTTGAAACTGTACTTTTATTGAATTTAGGTTTCATTGAATAAAGTGGCTTGGGAGAAAATTAATACTGGCATATTCAAGAGTGAGAAAAATATTGTTTGATATGTTTGAAGGATAGACGAAAAATCTCTCACTGTTTAACAATTAGGATAATTAGTGATACACTGAAAATGAAATTCACGAAAGAGGGGAAAGATGGCAGATTGTTTCCTTTAATGGTGACATTGTATGGATTATATATAATTTTTATTTACACGATACTGACAAATGTCATTATCTTCAATCCAGGTAGCATAAAATGCTAATCTAGCAATGCAACAAAACATATGTCAAATAGAATTACATTATTTAATGTGGGATTTGGCATTTGCTGCAAAATGCCTTTATACCTAATTGGTACAGATTAGTAATGCCAGAAAATTTTGTGATGTATGAAATAAACATACTGTTTAGTAATGTCAAACATATAATAAAATAATTAACAATTTATCTTTATTTAATGCAATTGTACACTGAGCACATTCCTGTATCAGTGCAAAAGTATATGACTGGAAATCCGTTACCATTTTAAGTTTAACCTGATGCAACTTTTACACTGCTTGTTTGAAAAATTATACCCTCTGAGGAAGTGTGACAAGACAATCATTATTAATGATTCAGGCTGACTTAGCCCTCTCAAGAGGAAGTCATAATTAATAACTGCTGTTGTACCTGTTATTTTACAGCAAGATTACCTGCTCACTGTGCTGTTGAGTAGCATCACTCAACAATCCCAAAGCCTTGTCTTTGACATTGTGTGCATCTGGTCATGTTAATCACATGATTTTCTTTCCAAACCATCAAACCCATACACACACACACACACACACACACACACACACACACACACACAAACACACATAAACAGACATAAACAAGCTGGGGGAAGGGGTGAGGTGTCAGGCCTTCTTTATCTCCTTACATCAGACTATATCTATTCAATTGCCTGTCATAGCCCAAAGGAGAGCAGAAGTAGGTAAAGAGAGAAAAAAGGCCTTCCAAGCATTTGTAGAAACACTTTAGCAGTGTCAAACGTGATACCTCCAGAGCTTCCCCCTCCTGGGTGACAGAGCTCCGGCTTCACACTGCATGCAGCAACCAAACTTGGATTATCCTCAAGTTTTTTCACACACCAAAAAGAAGGGGTGACAAAAATAACTAAATGAGTCTAGTGTTGTCGCATGGAACCTCAATGACTGACAACTTGCAAAAATGGTCAAAGTATATTCTGTGATTTTGTTTTTGGTACATGTGTTTGTAAGCAACTCCAATACTGTTAGATAGACAAATGTCAAACTTCAACAGCAAAGCTAAAATATAAGTAAATCATATCTTAATTTCTTCAACATTCAGTTTGATTCTTATGTCAATAAAAAGACCTGAGCAACTCTTTGGAACATATTGAAATGTCTTCAATGCTGTTAAAAATGAACTCTAAAAAACTGAATACTTAATCTTACCTGAGAGCACTACCTCCACCAGATCTCCCTCCATGATGTCAGCGGCACACTTGACCAGCTGCAGGATATTGTCAGAAGTTGGGTCATGACGAAAAAGTAGGATCTTGTCATACATCCCATAGAAGCCACACTCTGGAAACTACAAGTTTAAGTAGGTTAATTAATGTTATCCCAAATTTTTTCCATACCTTTTTGTCACATTTTTTATTTCATATTCTCTCTATGTTACAACAAAGTTGTCAATTGCTTTATTAACAAAATCTACCAATAACCCCTGCATTTATAGTATAGTAGCAAAATAGTGTCAAAACTAGAGTAAGGTATGCATGGTTCTGTTATATGTCATAATATATGAAGAATCTGCTGCTGTTTTGTATTCATACATGCAGTTTCCACTCTCACAGCTTCAGCTAAAATTATTATATAACCATACTATAAAGTATTCCAAAGTATTTCTACAAACCAAAAAATATCTAACTTTCATACACAAAACACATAGCCCCACCTTTAGCTTCTTTATTTCTTTCTTTTTTTTTTTTCTACATTTCCTAAACAGTTTTACAAACAACAGTCTCGCAATCAATTCAATGTCAAAGAAGAGAGCAACATATTGACTGACCCATGTAGGCTGCTGAGGAAACGACCTGCTAGCCTCGTTCTCTATTGATCACTGCTGGGCTGAGTTACAGCCGCACGGCATGGAGCGCCTGTTCAAAGCTGCACCATTCACAAAGGAAACTCCTACTGGGCCAATTATTGTCTCTATTTACATACTGAAAACCAAGGAAACTGGTATTTGCACAATAATTAATCTGCAGGACATTTATGCAACTCGTGCCAATGATTATTTTGACTCAGTTTAAAAAAATACTGCTAACACATAAGACAATAAAATGTAACGTATCAGCTGTACATGTCATTTTCTACAAAAGGTGCATGAATGGTGGTAAATTTTTTCACTGGGTTCAATTAAGTGATCAACCTTTTAACAATGCATTATATACAAAACCTGCTATCCAAAGTTGACCTATGCTGTACTATAAACAAAAAAATATATACAGTATATAATAATATATAGTGATCAACTGACAAATATTTCAGACAGTAACTTATCATTCTTAAGCCACATTCTTAAGGTATATTGTAGTTGTTAGAAATGTGCTGTAGTGCCCTGTGTTTACGTACTATAGCATTCTGGTGTCACCTGTGCAGAAGCTGTGGTTAACAGCATTAAAGTGTACAATACATGGTGTCAAGGCAAGAAAACAGATTCAGTCAATACAAAACACAGATCCTATACTATTGGTGCTGATGTGTTACGGGTGATCTATTAATGCAGTTTTATATGATTAAATCCAGACTGCAGATCAGTGAGGGCATGTGTGGGTTTATATTTTTCATTTTGCTCATTCTAATGAGTTTGGTACAGTAAGACACACTGAGGAGAGTGAACATTCTGAGGTCGCCATGACAGCAGCCTCACTGTAGCAGCACTGGTTGTCATGGTAGCAAAAGCCCAAGGCTCTTTCCTGATTGAGCACTATTCATTTATTGGAGACAAATGGATGTGCATGTACCAAGCCATCAAAGTCAGAGCGACACCCACCAATCCTCATCATTAACCCCTTGGGAGATGCCTAGCTCTAAGCTCAGGAATATTCTATAAGTCCATGTTATGGCCTCTTAGGGTGTTTCACAGTGTTTCAATGAATGCTGCATCTTCAGGGCTGTCATTTTCAACCCTCTTCCTCCCTTTCATTTTCTTCTGCTGTTTTTGTGGATGACAGAGTAGGACTGTAAGCGAGGGACATCAATTTGGACGTTGTCTTCCCTTTAAACAGTAGGTTGTTGAAGCTGGCTGTCAAGGTGGAGCAAGGCTGAAACAGGCAGGTGGGCCAATGCAGAGGCGGGCCAGAGAGAGAAGCAGATATAGACAGAGGGAAAGAGAGTGAGAGCAAAGCACACTCTGAATGCAGCTGGGAAGGGTGAATCATCCATTCTACTTCGACTGCCTAGCCTCTCTTAACCCACCCCAGACATTTTCCATGTGCAGACTTATATATACTTAGCAACATTTTCTCAATATACCACAATGTACATTTTATACACCTATTTTCAAAATCTATTTTCTCAAAATCAGCATGCTCGTATCCACTCCTGGGTCTTCATGTCCATTTACTTTCATCTGTAATAAGTGATCATGAAAATTGTATAAATCTTTCAAGAAATAACTTTAAAAACAAAGCAAATGTTAGATTTTTAGGTTAGATTTTTTTCAAATTACAATATGAAATTTCATAAGGAGCAGTGAAGACAGTATTTAGATAAATTTCCCTTATTAATAGTAATTATTTTTGTCTCATTTCTGTCCACGAAAGAAACTTACAATGTTATCATAATTTACCAAAATAAACATTACATTTCTTTTAATTGTATGATGTCCTCTGTGTTATATTTTTGTCTAATCAATAGCCAACATCTTTGTTCAATTGTATGTTGTATATGTGAACAAATGAACATCATCTACATTTGCAATTTATGCTTATGAATTTTCAACTCAATTAAGTTTTTTTGGATAGTGCTCTTAAAAATAGACATAGTCATAAAGCACCTACCCATAAAATACAATTATATTTAAGTTGTTTAACTGTGTGAGCTAACTGTCAAAATGATTTTATTATTAATTATTGAGAAGAAAACATAAATATAAATCTTTTCTAACACCAGGTGGTTATGCATAGCTGGTATAAGTCAGTTAAATAGAAGGTTTTCCTTTTTTGCTACTAACTACTACATACAAAGGACTCCCTTCTAGATCACCATTTTAAAGACCCTCTTTAACAATTATGTCACACTAACTCTGGTGTGTAAAATTAATCTCACAAATCTGTATATCTGTCCAGTTCTTCCTGCTTCTATAATAAATGTTATTAACTCCACCTGTCAGTGGTATTAATGTTTTAGCTGATCTGTGTATACATACAACCCACAGCTCGTAATCTGAGAAAGAAATCTGTGGCATGTCACACGTCATGTATTACCTGCAGATGAACAAAACATGAAGTGCTAGCCAGACTTATGCTGATGTTACCCAGACAAAGGATCTGGGCCAAAACAGACCTACATTTTTCATTTCCAGGTCATCAAATCGTCATGATAATTTTGAAAGTATAAACAATCATCTTACAACAACTGCAATTCTTGTAAAAAATACAAATAAATAACTGTAAACTGATGGTTGGCATAACAAATAAAATTGTGTTTATTATATATACAGGAACATCTATTCCATATGTGTCATGCACTGATTTATTATCAGTACAGCTCTGGCATGGCAAGCTGATATTAAATATAAATGAAGGAGAAAAACTCTGGTCATTGTTAGATGCATAGAGTAGTGTGCAATGATAGGATGTGCAAAGCCTCCAGCAGCACTGCTGTGTTTCTTCAGGTGCTAAGACACTTAGACCTACAGGAAATCATGTCCAGCTACACACTAATCTGATGCACACTGATCTGATACACATGGCTCTAGAATGACATAGGTGTGAAATCTTCGTGGTGAGCAGTGGGGCTTTAATTAGATAAAGTAAAGGTACAGATCATTGAGATAAAAGAAACAATTTTATGGAGCATGGTCTAATAACCTGCCCACAGTAAGGATTCAGTATGCTTTATAGCAAACCTAGTTTTTATAATAAAAAATGGTTAAAACTAATCTAAGGATTATTAGCTGTTCCCAATTTGGTTGCAATTTCAAATAAGGAAATTAAATGATTTACAATAATGACACAAGAACACTGAATTGTTAAGAAAAAAAACCGTGTCTAGCTAAAATGTTCTAAATCAGTAATTTACATATAATGTCTCATCATTACTCTGAACAAGCCGAAATGAATGCAAACAGCATGAAATCATATATTCCACTTTCAATAATTCATTTAATATTAATATTTGCAGTGTGTACAAGCTTACTAATATATAACAAAAATGCAGAGTATGCAATACATAAAACATCAAACATACAAACTTATCTGTCCAAATAGGATATATAAATGAACTGTAAATTATTGCATTTATCTGTCTATCAACACAGAAATGAGTTTTCTTTTGGCTCACTAAATTAAGGCTCATAAATGTACAGTTTTATGTTCACTTGGACAAAGTTACTGCAAAGCAAAAGTAACAGCTCCCAGAGGCAGAACCATGCCTAACATCCTTTCAACACAAGTAAATTGGCTTTTTTTTTCAATTGTTATTTGTGCCTGGTTTGATGGCTGCTTTATGTGAGAAATCAGAAATGTATAGTTTTCAGGTGTTGGGTGTTCTTAGCTTTTCATCATAGCAAAAAGATCATATGATTAAAAATCATAAATGCTACCTACATACTTACATCTCTGCAAAAATTCACGTGTATTCAATTTCACAACTGGCATTCAGGATTTTTTTCTATTTTAATAATTGCAGGCCTAATTCTCTTTTTGCCACCAGGAAGCAGGAAAAGAGGAAGGCAAAGGAGGACGTTTATGGATGTGGTGAGGGAAAACATGCAGGTAGTTGGTTTGAAGGAGACAGATGTAGAGGACAGAGCAGTATGGAGACAGATGATCTGCTGTGACGACCCCTGAAGGGTACAGGTGAAAGAAGAAGAAGAATATGAAGAAGAAGGAGGAGGAGGCCTCATTCTCATTGCAAAAGCCTTTTTACACTGTGTTTAGTGTTGCTGTACTACCATAGATCACTCATCATTTTAGTTCAGGCATGGTTGTTATTCAGATATTTTAGTTATTTAGAATAAATTAGTTTCTAATAAATTAGTGAATGGGTGAATACATGCTTATTAATCTAATCATTTTCAGATGATTTCAGAAAATGCTGTCTATAAACAAAATGTTTTATTACTGTCTCAAGTGTAGAATTAGTTTGACTCAAAATGGTACATTTCACATTACAACAGCTATATTTCTATCTGTGGCCCCTCTACCATATTCATCTAACTCTATAAATAATTGGGAAGCATCATCAATTCCTGTGGTTTAAGACATTTGGGTGACTGTTCAGTTAAGAATCTATAATGACCAGACTCATATAAAATAAAATGTTTAGAGTAGTGCTTGGTTGATGTGCATATCTGATCATATTCAAACATCTTTGTATCCAGCATATGCCTTGAATCAAGAACATTACTTTCTCTTTATTTTCTTTAGTCTATCTATACAGTTTACCATTTACTTCACTATTAAGGCCATAGATTAAAACATGGGATTTTGTATGGGTGTAATTAGTTTGTTTCGTGCTCTGACAAGACAAGTTTTTTCCAGTGTTTTACCAGTATCAACACAGCTTCCCAAGAAACAACTGAATAACTGTTCAGTGTCTTTAGGTCTAAAATGGATGGACTATTGAAAGTGATTCCTATATGGTTTTACATTCCATGTGCTAAAAAGACAAACATGTACTTTCATTTCTGTTTCTGTAGTCTGAGTATCTGACCATGCATTACTGCAGAGGTATGTATTAACAACTATTAGTTGGCTAGTGTATTTCTCTGTAAAGTTTTTCACTCTCTACCTGTGAACAACACAAACAGTCTGTCTTTTCTCTCAGTGAGACTAACACACCAGGTCCCCATAGCGATCAAGCCATGGAACACACACAAACCATCAACCAATCATAGCCATGGCTAGCCATGTTGAGTCTGCAGGCTAGCGGGTGCTAGCTGTGCTGTGACAACTGGTCAATACTGTTGGAGCATTGTGCTTTTGTTTTTCTCCCTCCCTCTGTGTCGACAAGGCCGAAAAAGCCTAAACGTTTTGCCAATGGCAGGCATGGGGCCACATTCAAGGCCTAACAGAAAGGGCAAACAGATCATCCCCAAGCTCTCCCCAATACTCAAGACATTTGATGTTCAAAAACTATGGATATATTTTTACAGATTAAAGCAGATTTGATTCATCATTGCTCATTATGTAGTATGGCATATTATTCATGTTCTACATTATTTGTTGAGACATGCCTTTGACCCAAGTGACTTACATCTGACAGTCAACCGCTACAATAATATTGACAGAATTAATACAGTATATAAACAATAGACAATAAACCTTAGACTCATTTGCAAGAGTGCAAAGTAATACAAGTAAAGAAGAAACAAGGATTTTCAATCAAGACCACACACACACACACACACACACACACACACACACACACACACACACACACACACACACACACACACACACACACACACACATATATATATATATATATATATATATATATATATATATATATATATATATATATATATATATATATATATATATATATATATATACACACACATAAAAAGGATTGCATTCGGTACACATGTTCACCCGAACCAAAAGCCCTGTACTGAAACAGTTCGGTATGAATACATGTACCATTACACCCCTAACATATATGTATGAGGTGTGTGGACAAGCACAGATTTGTGAGTGTCAGGCGGAGATGCGTACATCGTGGCAGCATCTTATATATTATTTCCCGTTTGGTCATAAAGATAAAAATCTTTTAATCCAAATGATAGTAACATGGAGACTAACTTTACATGGATTCTTTAGCATTTTATGTTTAGCTTTAAGAATTTATCTTAAAAGGGGAAAATCCTGACAATTCCACATATCGAGGGAGTGAATGAGTGAAGGGTGGAAAGAATTTGTTAAAGTATATTTTTTATATTTTATATAAGTATATTATTTGTTTGTTGAATACATAGAACAGTTAATAGAACATATTTTTCATATCTATAGAACTAAACTTTTGATATTTAAATATTTAGATTTGTGTTAGACCTAAACAAGGTCTAACAAATCTAAACTATTTAGTTACATTTTTCCATTTATTCAATTAATTCAATTTCTGCTCATTAATCAAATGTAATCATTATAATAGAAAACTGTATTGAATTAATTCGATTTATTCTATTTTTTTTTATAATATAGAATACATTAAATTGATAAACAGCAATATTATATTACTATATTGTATTATTTAAAAAATATATTAGGGGTGACCCCAAGTAGTTTAAACGTTTCAAAGATTCAAAGATTCAATAGAAGGAGCCTGATTCGACTACATATCTCACAGTCGAATCTTTGCAGAGGTGTTATGAAACGAGGATCATGCCATTTTGGTTATATGGGTTATATGGCTCAATGTCTGTCTTATGTTGTTCATGTTATGTGTTGTTCATCTGAAGTTATATTTACCTGATTCTAAGAACTGCAATAGAATAAATTATTTTTATTGCATTGTGATACATTATGCACTTCCATTTTTTTACGTATTTATGTATATACCTGCACAAAATCAGTAATCTTGCATTAGCTTTAGCTATGTTTGGTTAAATACTGTTTCCTATTATCACAGGTTTGGCATACAAACTGCACTGTAAATAAACTAAAATAATACCAGTACATTTACACAAACAACCTTGATCATTGTTCTTGGGTCGCTCATCTCTACAGGTGCCATTTCTGAACTCCACAGAAAGACATTGCTTGCATACATTAGCATGTCTTTAATACTGACGGGGACAACTTGGATGAAGATTGTTCTCTCATTTAAGGCATGACGACACACTGTATCTAATTAAAGCACTCTTTTAGGCTTGTTAAGATTCTCATTGTCACCTTAATAGCTGTATGTTCACACGTTATTAGTGAGTGTTTTGCAGTTCTCCTCCTCAGCACCAGCATGCCCACTAACTAACCCTTGGCACAGTGAGCTCACGCTCAAGCACCACACAGGTTCTACTGGGCTTTGAGGTGCTATGGCAGATCATTAAAATTACATGAAAAGCTTAGCAGGTGGCATGACTAAAATTGACAGTAATTCCGATATTTCACTGACGATGTTCTTTATTGAACTCCTCTGCACAGTATGTGGTATAACAATCGTAAACATAATGAACACTAAAATTAGCTGCTAGGCATGGAAGAAAAGTTGTCCAACTTTATTCTATATCAGTGACTATGCAAGATATTATCTGCATAATTGTTCTTAAACAAGTAGAATTCAGATTAAAACCTAAACGCATAAGGATAATTGATAGGCATTTCTTGTCAGTTTAAAAAATTTTATTGCAATTTTTGCACAAAGGCACAGAATTTTTTTTAAGCAATTGGCTGATCTATTTTTAATGTGTGCCTTTTGTGAGCTAAAAAAAAATGGAGATCTGTGTCATGGTTTGTAAAGTATTGGTACGTTTCTTGTAAAGAGATAATTGTGTTTTACAGGTCTTGCCTTTACAACCATGGAAATAAGGTAACCTTTCAGCAAAGCACATTAACACTGAGAAAAAACGCTGCATATTGTTGAATATTTCAGCTACTGCAATATGCAATGTTTACTTTATTACCAAAAGCAATTAAAAATGTTCTGTTTGTAGGCCCTCCCTGCTTCTCTCAGTACTTGGTTTTGCTGAGTTAGCAAAGACAAATAATACTCAGATGTTCTCTTGAATGAAAAACAATTCTCTCAAATATTTTGTATTATACAGGCCATGTGAAAGAACAGATCACACTAAACCATTTTGTAAGCTCAAAGAGAGATTTCTTGATAATCTCAAAAGGATCTCAGAGGATCAAAGGAGCCAAGGAAGAATTCATGACCCTACAAGATGGACAAGCTGTCTGTGCATGCAAATATACACCCAACACACACAAAAACATGGTATCACATCTGTCAATGCTAATGAAGGCAGTTCTTTCAGTGATCTCCAAAACAGCTGCGCCACAATGGCCTCTGTACAGTACTCTTCTTTTGTCGTGGTGTGTGTGTGTGTGTGTGTGTGTGTGTGTGTGTGTGTGTGTGAGTGTGTGTCTGTTTGTGTGTGTGTGTGTGTGTGTGTGTGTGTGTGTGTGTGTGTGTGAGTGCATGACCTTGCTGCACATGGCTCTCGTCATCATAATGGCAATCAGATGAGTACTTCACAGGCAATCATAATCAGTTGCCAAGCAACTGTATGGACCACTCTCCTGCTCACGCAAAAAGACCAATGTTGCTAAGATGACCATATAAGCTAATATCACCAATTCACAGCTACTATCTCTGGTGACGTGAATATATAATTTGCTTTAATGCCTACATCTTTCAAAGCTGACGGTATGAAACACAGCCTATTCAGGCTTTGCACAATGCTTAATGGAAGAATATGACTCTCCTTTATGGGAATGAATGAAAAGGCTCCTTCAGCACAGTTCCATTGTCATTATAGTTTGAGCTTCAAAAAATAATATGGTTTAAATTTATGCCAGGTATGGATAGCAGTGCTGAAAAAAGTGTTGAGCTACTAAATTATGGTAAATGATTCAGGTTTTTAGTATTATTACTACTTGACCTGCTGTTAAAGAAGCTATGGAACAATATAATGCATCTTTGATGTATCTTTATATGCAATAACAAATATATAATTCATGTTTGTCCATTATTATATGTTTCCAAATAAACATGAATAAACATGAATACAGTCTGAAATTGTGACAGGTGTACATAAAGACCCATTGAACCCGTTCTTTATAATGAATTTTGTGATGTCAGTATCAGTCGAGATGTGCTTAATTTAGTAGTGAGGTCAAAATATTTGTGTATGTATCGAAATGTCAAGAACATAAGATGACACCAAAAAATCTAATCTAAACAAAAACCGCCTTTAACAGTTCTCTTCCTCCACCAGCCATGTGCATGTACTGAGCAATAGGAATGGTTAGCGCTTAGCATGAGGAGTGCAGCTGCCCCACTGCTTAATAAGAACGCATGCACAAGTGGTAATGCAAAAAGGTGAAAACTTGAAACAAAGGCGCCATCACTTTAATTAAACCTGATAATCCTAAGCACTAATGGATTCACAGTCTATTAGGCATCCCCTTGATAGCACTAAGGACTTTTGGCAGTGTGAGAATGAAGATGGTTGAGGGAGATTTCTTTTATGGAGCCTGCACAGAGAAGGTCAAATCAAGATTTTGAAGTCTGAAAATGAACATCATGGTTAAGTAATAAATTGAAATGCAATCTAATTTTGGATCTGTGGAACTATTCACTTTAATGAATGCCAGTCTTTACTGTCTCTTTACATCTAAATACCAATGAATATCCCATCTTAACTGTGCTCATAAATAACTAACTATCATATTGACTGGTTTTTAAACTTAAGTATTTTATCTCTAATGAATATTTGGTTATAGTTAATAGGAGATTGATTATTGTTAAACTATCTTGTGTCTGTTGTGACAGATATCTTTCCAATTTATGGAATTCCTCTATCGTATATATTTTTATACATAAATTTTACACATTTAAGAAGGAGAGAGTGTGTGTGAGACGGGTGGTGTGTGTACGCGCGTGAGCCAGAAGACGTACTGCCTGAGACACCAAAACAAACAGACACGAAAATCTAAAATAAAAGTGGCTGTGAAGCCTTTACACCTGACCTGTTGTGGCGTTCCTTCTTCCCGCATTTATACGCTCTCCCACACCTTCCATTAAAGAAAAAAAGACCAAAAATGTACTATATAACTGAAATAACTTTTAAATAGCATTAAAAATTTCGGCGACATTTGTGGGTTTTCTTTCTTTAATGGAAGTGTCCAAAAAATGTTGCTATGTCTGTATTTTACAGTTGAATTGTTGATATATCTGTACCATGTTTTGCATCGAAAGTGATGAAATCTGTTTTATTTATTTTTTTATCTTTAACTATTTTAGTTTTTAAGTTTATAGAGCCATAAATGCCCTAGCTGCCATTATTCCTGAGCCCGTTACTCATGTTTTTATGGCAGTGTCAGAAAATTTCAGACTCATTCCTGCAGTGCGACTTCTCCTACTAAGACCGCTAAACCAAGAAACAATCAAAGAGCCAAACCTGATGACACATTTAGCATGACAACTTCAAACCACCTCAGGGAAAATGTTGAAACGAGTCAGGTGTACAGTACAGCAAGAAGAGAAATCTATTGAGATATTGAGGGAAAATGAGTGATTGTATGCTTTTATTATCAAGGTGTGTCATTAAAAAAAATTTACTCTACAGATTGTTTTTGTTTGCTGTTAGCTACCATTAGCAAGAGAACGCCGGAACATGTCACAGATTAATGACGTGTCACCAGTGGCGGGCCGTGCATTTGGTACCTGGGCCTTCAGTGGGGACTTACCCGACTTAATCCACCTCATAATACCCCTTAATACCCTATCACCTCGCAATTATAGAAACCACCAATACTGTACAAAAACGCAATATAACAACGCGTGGCATTACAGAGAGAGAGAGGCATTTCACATATGGAGGGTAAATACCATTTTACTAAAGCAAGAAACACAGTTAAGACTCCAAACCTCTACACTACAACCCCCCATGTGCACCTACATCATCTGGAGCAATTAAAATACTCACCAGAGATGCATACTCATAATTTGCACCGCTCCTCAGAGGCTGAAATCCAGTGGTACCGCTCGTATTTACTGGTCTGGAAGTGGAGAACAAACCCTTTCTCAGGCTTTAGGGTTGGCCGACCTCCTCATGATGTCTAGCTTTCCTTGAAAATGTATTTTTAAGTATGTCCGAAACCTAATCAATTTCTCTACCTCCGTAGGCATAAAAAAGTCTAACTTAGATTGATTAATGTGTGCAGCGTGCTACACAGGTTTTGCCAGTCGAACTTGGCTGTACCAGTTTCCCTCTGATCAACTAATCAAAAATTCTGATGCTATTCTGGGCCAGCTAGCTGGCCCTGTGAGGAGAATATGAAATCTGATTGGTTAAAGAAACAGAGCTATTTCTTAAGGAGACAATGGTAAAAATCGACAGCAGAACAGACTTTGCAGGCCCTGGGCAGATTAGATTGACAAGGCAGCAAATAGAGGATGAAATCTGATTGGACAAAAAATCTAACATCCGCATACAAGTACTGGAAGCAGTGCATCCAAGAGAAACGCTACAAAATGAAGAAAATAAACTGTTGGGAGTAAATTAATACAATTTCATAGAACAAATATTAGAATTTAGGTTGTAAATGTAGGTCAGTGCTTCTGATAGTGTTTAGGCCAGCAGAGAAGGCCTTGCTGGCCCTGACCCTTGAGAACAACCTACAGAGAAAAGGGGTGAAGGTAACACCCTTTGGTACAGTAGATGTAGTATGTTGAAAAAAAATCTTGAGAGATGAGATCAAGATGCAAACAACTCATCAGCAATAAGAATCAGAAAGCCAGAGTGGAATTCAAAAGGAAATACAGATGAAAATGAGAATAACCTCTAACAAACTAATGGAAAGGCCAAAATATTTACAAAGGAAGGATCTGATCATGATAAAAAAGGAGGAATCCGTCAAGCATTAAGTAGTGTCCTAGTTTGGGCCCACTAATCTTTATTGATAATGAAGCTTGTGACGATAGAAACAGAATTCATTCAAGACAACAGAAACATTCTGACTGCCAATTTACAGAGAAATTGATCCCAATCAAATTGTACATTCCAAATGTGTAATTTAACAGTGCAGAAAGGCCAAAAATACAGACAACACAACAAAGGACTTCATCTGGGAAATAAAGTGGAAAGTATAAATTAGTACATTTTAAGTGTTTAATACTTTAATCAACATGGGCATGGACCAATATGGACGCTTTATACAAATGTATGTCGGTGAAACCATATTTAACATATAGCATGAAAACAAAATATTCTTGTAATTGTTTTAAAGTAATAATGGTCTTTTCAATTACGTAAATCATTAGGACAACAATCAAATCTTTTGCTATGTTTCCACACATGGTTTTTAATTAGCGGATGTGTACATTATGGTGGATTTTGGTGCTTGATTTGTGACGGCGCATAAAACAAGTGCTTAGTCGTGAGTAAATGTGTGTTGCGTTAAAGGTTTAAATTTCTCCTTTTAGATTTATTTATTTATATTATTAATTAAAATGTTCAAATAGTAATGCATGCTGCATTAATCACACGTTAATTAAATTTGAGCCGTTAAAATTATTTTGCATTAACGTGTCATATATATATATATATATATATATATATATATATATATATATATATATATATATATATCCTAAACTTTATGGTGTGCTTTAGGGCTGAAATCATTCCAATTTTATTACACCTAGTACCATGGACCATTATTACTGATGTTTATAGGTAAAACCCTATAAACTCTGGACCGCTCTTGGGACTCATTTTTAAACAAACATATAACTCTCCAAAATGCTTTGAGACACACAGGACTCGATAAAACATTAAATCTTTGCATAGACACTTAACTTGCACAGATTCAACAAATAGACTCTTTTCTTTAACATCACTTTACATCTTTAGTATTTTGTAGTATTTATTGCATGACTTATTGCCTGTTTGTGGATACTGCTGAAAGCTGTAAATTTTCCATTGGGATGAATAAAATATCTATCTATCTATCTATCTATCTATCTATCTATCTATCTATCTATCTATCTATCTATCTATCTATCTATCTATCTATCTATCTATCAATCTATCAATCATATAAATTGTACGCACAAAACTGGGCCGCCAAATCCCCTTCTCGCCTTCGGTGTTTCCACATACGTACGCAGGGCTCAGAGTTTACCTACAGGTGCGCACTTTCTCCAGTCATGTTTTTTTTATAAATCACAACTTTTGCATGGAAAGTGGCATAGGCAAATTTTCAGCCTCGTTTTGTGAGTACCCCACGTTTATAAATATAGGTAAATAGTTAATGGATAATGGATAGGTAAACACAGAAGACATTGCAGAATGAAAAATAGAGGAACTAACAAAAAACAGCGAGGGGTTTGGAGTTTGGAATCATTTCAAACTAAAGCATAAAAATAATGCCATACAGTGTGCTTTATTTATACACTTGTATTTGCATTTTGATGTAATATGGCAATTACAAACACTACATGGATTTAGTTTTCACAGATATTCTTGTATGTAGTTTCAGCAGAAAAAATCTTACTTTTTATAAAAGGGAAACAAATTCCTTGTTTATTTTAAGAGACATGTTTAATTTTCTCTTGTAAATTTAGTATTGCTCTATAATGAAGAAAAAGTACTTATCCGAATACTTGATTAATCGATGGACTAATCGGTTGAATACTTGTTTACTAAAATACCGTATTTTTGGTCTATAAGCCGCTACTTTTTTCCCACGTTTAAACCCCGCGGCTTAAACAACGAAGCGTCTAATATATGGATTTTTCCTGGGTTTTTCCCGGTTTCACAAACTTCAAGCGTAAAAACTGAGCGACATAACATTAGACCAATGAAATTTCCAAACGGAAACGAAAAAACACACTTCACCTGTGTTCTGAGCTGCACGGCATCGGCAGAAAAACTTCCACCGGTGGCGCAAGACGATGACAAAAGATAAACTCCCCAGAGAAATACAGTGGTCCCTTGACCTACGAGTTTAATTCGTTCCATGGACGAGCTCGTATCTCAATTTGCTCGTATACATCAAATTAGTTTTCCATATTGAAAATACTTAAAATGGCATTAATCCGTTCCAACCCTCAAAATGACACCCCGTTTTTATGTTTCATGTTATTAAATTGGAAAATACATTTCTAAATAACAAATCTTGTATAAAAACATAGTAGAAAGAGAATGTAAAGATATAATAAGGTTTTATCCAGTGTATTTTCCCTGGAGATGAGACGACTTGAGCTAACGAAAACGCCAGTGGGGAGTGTGTGTGTGTGTGTGTGTGTGTGTGTGTGTGTGTGTGTGTGTGTGTGTGGAGGGGTGGTAGAGGCGATAAGCGGAGGCGGCGGGAAAACTCGTTTTTTACTACTCCTGTACACTATGTATCCCTAAACTATAACATTTTTACTTTTTCTTCTTTGCTTATCTTAATTTTCGTCACAGTCTTCGCTTTCTGGCTTCGCTTCGCCATTTAGCAGTGGTGTCTCGAGCTCGTACCTCAATTTTTTTGCTCGCGTAACAAAGCAAAAAAATCGACCGAGTGACCGCTCATACCTTGGAAAACTCATACATTAATGCACTCGTAGGTCAGGAAGACAGTGAACAATGACTTACTTGGTAGGCTACTGTTTAAATCATATAAGCACAGACAGGTTCCCAAAAACTCGTGCTTTTTTATTTTTCTTGGCAACAGCTTTATGGTTTAGTCAAAGAAACTTAGAAATGAGCATCAGAAAATAATAAGGACATAATCCTTGTCTTGAACACACACAGTAATACCGGAAGAATGCAGTGGCAGGTTAGTCCCAAAATACCGATATGCTCCTAATAGAAGCGCAATATATTGCATTTAGTGTGTTTCGTTAAAGCCTGTGTAAAGTTCATTAGTTTTAGTGTAGACACCTGCAGCTTATAGACAGGTGCGGCTTATTTATGTTAAAAATAAAAATCTTTGTCAAATTCAGTGGGTCCGGCTTATATATGGGTGCGCGTTATAGTCCGGAAATTACGGTAATCGATATCTGCAGCCATAGTGTGCTAATTACAAGACTTCTAAGTATTTTAAAGGTAAAACACCATTAGAACAAAGTTTAGAACACAAATATTAATTATGCCACTGGGACCTTTAGTGTGTTCATTTACTAAAGTTATTTACGACCACAAAAGTAAAAAAAAAATTGGAAAAATATTCTCTCATAACATGTACACTCAGACTTTGCATTTATGACTTTTTCAAAATGTATATTCTCTGACCAGCTCATTGTATTATTCCATACATGCTTCTTGAAATAAAAAAAGAAGTTGTAAATCGATTGTAAAATAGAGATAAATTGTACATTTATAACCTAGAAACCATTACAGTAACAATATTTTGCTTTTAAATGTATGCCGAAAAACTATTTTAAAATCTAGTTACACTGAGGTGCAATGCCTTTATAACACAGTGTGAACATAGTGAAGAATCTGTTGTAAATAGACTAACAATATTTAGCAAACAGACACACAATTCTTTTTAACTGAGAAAAACCAAATCATCCTCTGACACTTGTTACTACCATCCAGCATAAAAAAGACATTGTGCACTCCTGCTTATCCAGGAGAGCTTACACCATCCTTGTACACTCTGCTCTTGTGGCTTCTTGAGGTTCAAGCGGTTTCCTCTGTACTTCAGCACACTGTATTTCTAGACTTAAAATATTTTTTGAAAAGCCCTAATGTGTTTCATCTAGCCTTCTACTCATGCTCTGAATTATGATCTGAGACTTCACTACAATGCACATGAGCTTTCAAGGGCATCTTCAATTTTTGATTCCTCTGATTAAGTCATCATGCTCAGTAAACTTATATATTTCTGCTAATGTGACTGAAGTTGGGGCATGTGAATAGGGCAATGGCTAGCTGAATCTTCACACACTGTTATCACATATCAGCTTTTCTCATTCATGGTGTGAAACATGTATCATTATAGGAGAGCTGAAGACAGGTGCAGCCCAATGTGTGGGTAGAGTGAGCTACTACAATACCAGGGCATTACCCAGGTCCATCTGTCTGTGGCCAGAATACAGTAAGCAATGTCAGCTGTCTCACACTGTACAGTAAACATCCATATAAGCCTTTCTAACTTGGTGCATCTGAAAAAGAACACACTGAACACACACACTTCCCATGCTATGACAATGAAACAGTGACAATGAAACACAATTTTCTGTGTCTTGTCTGCACAGCAATGTCACCATAATTTTCATGTGAAGAAAACATGTAACTGTTTAATGTGATAAGAGCTCTGAGCTCTTATACTCCTGAGACCCTCTCTATCTGAAAATGTGTCTACAAGGTGTTAAAGGATTTAAGGTTAAATCTGTTGTTTGAAGCCTCTCTCCATTTTCTTTCAATATATTAAACACATCCGTCTATTTTTCCCAAACACAAGCTGACAACCTCAGGCTTTGAAAAAAGTGTTCCTTGTTCAGCCTTACATGATTGCAGTTATCAAAATGCTATGCCACAATCTAACACCTATACTTCTAAAAACAGAGTGTAAACAGAGCAAAACTGTTAAAAAGTGCAACAAAACAATAACAAATAAACATTCTGCAGGAGTGGTAAGAAAGACAGAAATGAAAAAAGCCATCACATTCAGCTTATTTGTTGGAAAATGAGAAATAGCCAGCAATGGTAAAGCTTTTTAGAATAACATGAATTGACACGTTTAAAACGTTAATGAAGCCCACAGCAAACTTATTAACTGCTGACATTTTTGACATTTGATTGTATTGATCTATATTTCATCCTGAGTCGATGTGCAGCTCCAAGTCCATTTCACCATGTGTGTAGTGCAGGTAAATACAGGTTAGCATATTTTCACTGATGACTTTTACAGACAAGGTTACTTTTATCAGGTTCACATACCACTGATTGCTTTGCTCATTTTTGAAGCTTTAGTACATTAATTTTGCTTGGCTCATGAATGATGTAACTCTAAATGAAAACTTTGCATTTGAACCATGTCAAGCTCAAATCCAGTTATGTGAATCTGTGGTTACTGAAGTGCTGGGATATCACCAACCAACTATCAAGGTTTTTGCATTTATTATACTTGTTAGCCGATTTTGAGATCTATTAAGTGAATCTGATCCCAACTTTAACAATTCTAAATAACAACTAAGTCTATAAATATTATAATGTGAACCTAATCTGGGACCTAATTTTGTGAATGGAAAATTCAACAATACAAAACAAACAATATTACTGGGTTTTTCTTTTTACATTTTGAATATGCCGAATATGTTATTTGTTGGATTAAAATGAAACGTTATTACTCATAAAATAAATAAGTACTGATGAGTTCCATAGAGTTTATGGTGCAGTTAAAGGGTTTCTGGTAGCAAAGGGATTTAGAAGCCCTGGTATTAATATGTTTTGAAAGGTCTAAACAATTCAACGACGTGTTTCCAAATGAACCTGGAAGCAACAGATCTGCATCGACACACAGCCCTGGATGGTCATTGCAGTTGTTTAAAACATACATTTCACTGCACTCAGAAAAGTTATCGCTACACTTGGATTCACTCTATTATCCTTCTATTCTGACTTTGAGAATCTAGACAGCATTTATCAGACCGGGAGTAAACGAGACAGTTACCTTCTGGTCAACGATGGAACACGCCATTTCCCGGACCTGCGCGAGGCTGAAGTCTCCGGAGTCGAGCAGCACCGACTCGCGGCTCAAACCGATCTGAATGTGGAAGGAGACTCCGTGCGAGCCGGGTACGGGGCTCGGAGCTCGGATCACCGGAGGCACGCTCATGGGGAATACGTTCGATATTATATTAAAGGGAAAAACGGTCGCGGAGGAATTAGTCGACTAATCACTCAGTGCGTTTCGTCAGGGCGCTCTCTGTTCTAATGAACGCCCACCTGCCCGCGCGCGGAACAAAACTTCCAATCGCATAAAATTCCCGACGCTGTCATGAAGGTAAATGAAAAAAAAAAAAAAAATATATATATATATATATATATATATATATATATATATATATATATATATATATATATATATATAATTTTAATAATAATAAATTAAAATACATTTAGAGACGCTAAAAAAATCTAAAAATTATTTGGCCGTAGAGGGGCGATGATGATGATGTGATGGTGGTGGTGATGATGGTGATGATGATGGAGCCCTATAGACGTCAGATAGGCTTAATGTTGGGTTCTAATAGACACCGCCTCCCGGCTTTTTCGCTAACTACAGAAACACAAAATTAAAAGATCTCCGCGTACAACACGGTAATAAGTGTGAGAACCCGCATGCTTGCAAATGATTGTTTGTTTAATATATCGCTTCTTGTGTCATTTAAGAACACATTCATTCGCATCTTCAGGGGTTTTATAAAGCGTACTAGGCCTGTTTGCACGTGCACAGTCCACATCGAATAAGGGAATACTTACCTATACTGGATCACTACTGTGGCTTTTTTCAGGTGAAATTGCTCTTATTTTTATAGGTTACATTATTACAAATGCATTACAATGACTAATTCTCTAGTGTAGGAAGCATTCAAATGCTAATCATTAATATGGTAAGCAGAAAGACCTTGTCATTTGATGCATTTTGTACTGAACTGTAATCCGATAACGTTCAATAAAAGTAACTAAGCAAAAGCGAATAAGAATTATTTTATTAACACAATTCAGCGAATAGAAGTAATATTCAGATGCTTTTGTTATTGTTTTACAGGCAACTAAGCAAAAGCAAATGGGAAGTAACTTAGAACAGCGAATGGAAATAAGTATTCATATGATTTTGTTATTGTTTTAATATACAGACGTGGTTAAAATTATGAAGCGTCCTAAAGTTGTCGTTGACAGTATTAATAAATTTCTGACAGTATAATTAGTTCGATGATATGGTGGTGGAAAGTTGATGGAACCACAACTAACAACTAGCCACACTATTGTGCCTTGCAAGAGTACACAAGCACCCTCAGATTAATGATAAGCAAGTTAAAATTAGATTAATTTCTAATATTTAGATAGGTGTAGTCAATATGTTTTCTTGAAAAAACCAATGTGCTTTAAAAGCAAATGTTCAAAGTTGAAATTAATTATTTGTCAGCAGATTTTTTTGATAGTTTTTAACCAATTCTGTATGCTTTGTCTTTGTGACCAGTGTACTCCTGAAAGGTGGTGTTTCACCTAAGCCTTTGTTAGCAGACAGAAGCAACTCCTGTATTGTGTTCTATCATATCCTTCAATTTTGACTAAGAGACCAAGTTCTGAGGATTAATCAGTGTACCCAGAGAATGAAGATCCCAACATTACTGTAGGGATGATGTTCACTAAGGTATGATCTGTGTTAAGTTTGCACCTCGCACATATTTACATACATGCACACTTATTACTTTGGTGCTTATCTTGAACAAATCTTTCAATCTTGGTCTCACCACACCAAAATTCACATATTCACTAGGTGCTGTCATGTGGCATTTCTTGAGCAACAGCATCCTTGTAGTAATATGGCTTCCCTCCATATAATGTCTTGCTTTTGTAAATATTTGGGGAGGGCCTTTGTATGTAATGTTTGGGGGAGGTGATACAGCTTAAATTTCCTCACTATTGACCGAACAATGTTTACTGGGATGTCCACCCTACAAGAGATCATTTCTACACCCAATTCCACATTTTTTAAATTCGATTACATTATGTTCAGTTTTCTTAGTCTTTGGCTTCACTCCATTCTCTTAAACTGACCATCAATTATATTTAAAACAAGGTGTTTTTGTTGTTTGGAAAAGAGAACAGATTCTAAAACAGGTTTATGTACAAAGCAACAGCGCGTTTTTTACCAGCAGAACTCCTTGAAATTTTGAAAGTTTGAAATTTGAGCATCCTTATTATGTGTTCTTTTGAAGAATGATATGCAAGTAAAAATCTGATTGCATTTTTGTGTACATGACAATAAATTGACTTCAAGAATAATATAAGGAGCATCCGTTTTGAACAGTCAGAATAAACTGACATTGCAAAAAACACCATCTTTTTTATTTTCTGATTTGTCCCGGCAAACGTTGTGGTTGGCCAAAAGTTGGCCCAAAAGAAAAAAGATAAACAGAATGCAGATTTAGCAATGTACAGTCTTGGGCAGAGAGTTACTGTTTTGTGTCAGTGCAAGGCTTAGTTTTGGGTTTTATTCCCTTATAGTCCTGATGGACTACACAAACACTGTGTCATTTTCAATTATTGTACTTTTATGTTGAATATTTTTATTCTTTGAAAACTGTTACTTTTGGAAAGAGAGATGATACTTATTTTTATAATTTGTTGCAAAAAGGTGGCTGATGGAGAGGGATTAAGGTAATCGAAAATTACACACTGAATCAAAAATGTACACTGATATTTATGAATGTTAACGATAGATAGATAGATAGATAGATAGATAGATAGATAGATAGATAGATAGATAGATAGATAGATAGATAGATAGATAGATAAGTAAAACCCCACAGCTGCCTTACAGAATGATTCAATTAGCAAAGGGGAAGGAATTGTGGAATGCCACATTTAACAAACACATGGGTGTAATTTGTCAGGTGTCCACATACTTTTGCCATTATAGTGTAGATGCATAAATAGATAGCTAAATACAACTGTCTCTCCACAACAAGGTTTTAACATTAAAGAATTAGATTATTTGCATGTATACTATAAATAACTAAATTAGACTTTAAGGAGGAGTTCTGCAAATGTAGTAATTATATACAGTATATGTCCCTTGTTGAAGTGCTAGGCAATAGAAAATATACACAATATGTGAATGCATTATGTATTCGGATACATTGTTGATACATTACACATTAAATTGCTGTAGTATAACATTTTCGTTTTATAAGGAGATTATAAATATTTGTTATAGTTTTTTCACATTCACAGGGGTCCATTGTTCCTAACACCCACAAATGTCAAGGGTCACTTGTATTTTTTGGGGGGATGAATTCTATGGGAAGCTAGAGTCATGACCAAGCTTTGATTGTTAGCAGTCAATATGTTTTTAAACAGATATGTGCCAGATATGAGGGGCTGTTGAAAAATAAATTCTTATATTTAAGCCCATTTGGCAATGATGACAAAAAAATGTCTGTTTTAGAGACTATTTCCAACTTTTATACAAAAAATATCACTGTAATCCTGAGAGTACAGTACCATCCTTTATTATGGTGCATTTTACTAAACAAATGTGGCATAGAATGAATAATATTAATATTAATACAATAATATTAATAGGCCAGTATGGTGGTGCACTGAAAACTGTTGCCACATTGCAACTCACGCTACTTTGCTGGGGGTGCAATTTGTCCAATTTTCTAGAGTGTAAATGTAGGTGTTCATGTTGCCTTGTAATGGACTGGCTTCCTTTCCTGGGTGGGTCCCTGCTTCACACTCTGGATCCACTGGGATCCTGACAAGGATAAAGCAATTACTGAAAATTATTGAAATTAAATAGTTAATAAATTGCTCCTTTGCAATTTAAGCAATACATCTGTGTACATTTAATGAAAAATTACAAGAAGAATTCTGGTTTGTTTTGAATAATTTTAATCTTAAGCAGCACTTTTCATCATCTGTGTGTAATTGCTTGTGTTATTTCTTCTATATTTTGTGTAATTTCTTCTCGAAGTTGCTTTGTTCTGAATTCTTTCCTTTTCAAATCAATCCATGCTTCTCTTTGTTTGTGAAATAAGGGGATAGGAATCGACCACAGTACAGAATTTAGCTGAAGTGGCATAAACAAGCATATTGTTTCCACTGCAGGTGACTAACCTTTGTGATGACTTGCATGTCCCGTCAAGTTTTGATGCTTCCAAGTCTTCTTAATGATGTGCAATTTCTGGCTTGACAAAGACAGCTAAAATTATTCCACTCATGAGAGTGTAAAAATAACCTTTAAATCCTTCTAAATTACCAAAGACAAGAAGTCAAAAGATTATCCGTGCATGTCACACAGAAAAAAAGATGAAAATGCAGCAATGGCCCTGGCATGTGCCAAAGCACCCTTTTGATGGATAATAAGGTTTCTCCGTGTTAGTAGTTATTACGGGTCAGGACCCCTGGTGCATGTCATGATGACTTCTAATTGCAATTTACGATATAAGTGGGAGAGAGTTTTGGTAACTGGTCAAAATGGAAAAAGAATGATTAGAGACTTGTCAGAAATGACAATTTTCAGTTAAGCAGACCTTTTCTACATTTCTGTCTCACTCACACACTCTCCCCTTTTTCTTTCTTTCTCTCTCTATCTTTCACTCTTGTTTTTCTTTCTCTTCCTCTCTGCTGCTCTCTTTGTCTCGCCCTCTCCCTTTCTTTCTCTTCCTTTATGTCTTAATTTACATTTTGAACTGTATTAGGGTCTCTCACACAGCAATTAACTCACTCCAAACCAAATCTTGCCTCAGTTATGACTGACAGGGTGAACATAGACATTCATAATGATGGAGACAGAAACAGTTATCTCTGTTTCCCCCCCTTTGTTTTGGACAGATAATTTAGTAGCACTTTGGGCTGTATATAGTATATAGAAATATAAAAAACAGTGTTTTTGCAATTTAATCTGGAACCAGTTTACACTGGAATAAATTCATAATTTTTAAATGAGAGTAAACAAAAGTTCAACCATAAAAGAATTGTACAGTTACAATAACAGTAAAACTCCCATATTACTGAATAATTTCAGTGTTTACAAATATTTTAGTCCATAACCATAATGCTTATAACTTTTTAACGGCTTGATCTAAAATTATAATGTCTTTGTTATGTGGTTTATTGGTGACTGCAAGTTTATAGTTACAGTGAGGAAAATAAGTATTTGAACACCCTGCTTTTTTGCAAGTTCTCCCACTTAGAAATCATGGAGGGGTCTGAAATTGTCATCGTAGGTGCATGTCCACTGTGAGAGACATAATCTAAAAAAAAAAAAATCCAGAAATCACAATGTATGATTTGTAAACTATTTATTTGTACGATACAGCTGCAAATAAGTATTTGAACACCTGTCTATCAGCTAGAATTCTGACCCTCAAAGACCTGTTAGTCTGCCTTTAAAATGTCCACCTCCACTACATTTATTATCCTAAATTAGATGCACCTGTTTGAGGTCGTTAGCTGCATAAAGACACCTGTTCACCCCATACAATCACTAAGAAACCAACTACTAACATGGCCAAGACCAAAGAGCTGTCCAAAGACACTAGAGACAAAATTGTACACCTCCACAAGGCTGGAAAGGGCTACAGGGAAATTGCCAAGCAGCTTGGTGAAAAAAGGTCCACTGTTGGAGCAATCATTAGAAAATGGAAGAAGCTAAACATGACTGTCAATCTCCCTCGGACTGGGGCTCCATGCAAGATCTCAACGATCCTAAGGAAGGTGAGAAATCAGCCCAGAACTACACGGGAGGAGCTGGTCAATGACCTGAAAAGAGCTGGGACCACCGTTTACAAGATTGTTGGTAATACACTAAGACGTCATGGTTTGAAATCATGCATGGCACGGAAGGTTCCCCTGCTTAAACCAGCACATGTCCAGGCACGTCTTAAGTTTGTTAATGACCATTTGGCTGATCCAGAGGAATCATTGGAGGAAGAAGAATGATGAGTACCATCCCAAGAACACCATCCCTACTGTGAAGCATGGGGGTGGTAGCATCATCTTTGGGGTGTTTTCTGCACATGGGACAGGGCGACTGCACTGTATTAAGGAGAGGATGACCGGGGCCATGTATTGCGAGATTTTCGGGAACAACCTGCTTCCCTCAGTTAGAGCATTGAAGATGGGTCGAGGCTGGGTCTTCCAACCTGACAATGACCCAAAGCACACAGCCAGGATAACCAAGGAGTGGCTCTGTAAGAAGCATATCAAGGTTCTGGCATGGCCTAGCCAGTCTCCAGACCTAAACCCAATAGAGAATCTTTGGAGGGAGCTCAAACTCAAACTTCTCAGCGACAGGCCAGAAACCTGACTGATCTAGAGAAGATCTGTGTGGAGGAGTGGGCCAAAATCCCTCCTGCAGTGTGTGCAAACCTGGTGAAAAACTACAGGAAACGTTTGACCTCTGTAGTTGCAAACAAAGGCTACTGTACCAAATATTAACATTGACTTTCTTAGGTGTTCAAATACTTATTTGCAGCTGTATCATACAAATAAATAGTTAAAAAATCATACATTGTGATTTCTGATTTTTCTTTTTAGATTATGTCTCACAGTGGATATGCACCTACGATGACAATTTCAGGCTTGGCGCTTGACAACCTTGACAACCGATTGACAACCTCATTACTATTATTATTATTATTATTATTATTATTATTATTATTATTATTATCATTATTATTATTATTGTTATTATTATTGTTGATGTTGTTAACAATTTTGTTGTTGTTTCTTTAAAACCCCAGAGCTACACACAGTATCATACTGCATGAATACAGGTAAACCAATGCTTTGTAAGTCTACTTAGACCACAGAAATGTGGTGCAGTAGTAAAGTTTTTCTTAAATCTACAGCTCCCACAAAGCCCTAAAATAGTGGCATGCATCATGAAGCACCATGCAGCCATAATTTAATGAAAGAGGCCACTAATACTAGCAAGAGGCCACTAATACTTGCTACTAATACAAGCAAGATTATGTACATTATGTTTAAGTTATGTTTAAGTTATGTTCAGGTGAGAACATAAGAGTCACGCTGATCTGGATGAAAATAATTAACACTCATGTTCACTTGGTACTAGTACTACCTTGCATAGATGCTCAAAGACAAATTATTTTTTTCCAGATCAGTGTGACTCTTGTGTTCTCACCTGGCACCACCAGGGCTTAAAGTCAAATGGACTAAACAATACATGCATTAAGCCAAGCAACGCACTACATGCAATTAGCCAACAGATAGTTGAATTCTCATTGATTGTCATATTATAATTTCATCTAAAATATAGTTTCATGTTGTTTATATCACCAAAAATAAAATATGATTGACATAAGTGCATTTTGTTATTAATTGACTTTTGAAAAAAACATCAACTGAAGGCTATGGTATCATCATCCTGACCCTTTGTTATTTGATGATTATCATTGCTATTATACAATAACACCCATCTTGTATGCAACCCTCAGCTTCCAGTATAACCAGCCTACCTCTTTAATGTGATGCTAATATATGATACAGCATCTGTGACATACACAGCACACAGTCATCGCAAAGTGGGTGCATCAAAGGCAAACAAGCATCTCCGATACTCGGCCAGAGCTGCTCAAGGGCTGCTTATCAATCTTTCATGGGGCTGTTAAGCTGGTGTCCCTCCTCCACATGTTCCCTCCTGTTCACTCATCCATTTACAGCCATCTATCAAATATATACAGTATATATATATATATATATATATATATATATATATATATATATATATATATATATATATATATATAAAGAATAAATATGTTAATATATAATGTTAGCATTCTTATTATTGTTATTATTTTGAGGGAAAATATATGTATTTATTGTCATATTGTCAAATACAAATACAGGACATAAAATTCTTTAAATAACCAAGGAAGCTGGTGTCAAAACACAGGGATAGCCACAATATTGTATGTGCATGCAGCACAAAGGATTAAAAGTCTTGCTTTAGAGAGCAGCACAGGCAGCATGGTGGGTTTTTTGGGCTTATTTTATGAAGTGTTAAGTAGCTCATGTCCTTAACCACTTAACCACTGTTCTTTAAACATAAGGTCCTAATAAAACACAAACTATTAAAATACTAACCCTTAAAATTATGCAACGGTGACAGTACCATGTGTCAGAAATATGGTCCTGAACTGCATATCCCATCAGCCACTACAATTCACAGGACTATTTCACATATTAACACACCAGCATCACATTCAAGATAATTAGCTTAGCAATTAACACTTGTATATAGGCTCACCTGCAACTCTTGTCTCTTGTTTGTATCTCAATAGTTTTTATTCTTGCTTGTTTTTGGAATCGTGTTCCATGTTTCTGGTTTTGCTTTGTTCCTTGTTTATTTCTTTTTAGTTTCATTGTGTTTGTTTTATATGTATGCATTTATTAAATATTTTTGCACTTGCATCCACTTCACGTTCATTATATTACAACATGAATGAACATGTCTTACATATTTCTTAATAATTTAGGACATATTTGTCATAGACACTTTTTAAAAACAGCATTTTGTCACAAAGACAAGGTCATATTTGAAATTTCAGCTTTACGGTTTAACAGTGTAATGCTTTCTTTTGTTGTTGTTTTCTTTATAATTGCATTAAAAAAAATTACAGCATTCTGTAAGACTGTTTTTATTATTTATTTGATCTTTTTTATTGTTATAGAACAGATGTAATATATTAAAGATGAAATTTAGTTGCACTGTAAACAACAGAATCACAGCTTTCATAAGATATTTTGAACATTCATAATTTTTGTGCTTCAGTCCTTACACTAGTCAAAAACTTGGTCATTCAGCATATGGGGTCCTCTCTGTACCAATAAAAAGAAAGAAAACATCACATATTTATTTGAAATGAGGTGCTTTTTAAACTTTTTGGTGTCAAAAATGGGCAAAAAGTTACAGACCTCTAAATGCTAACAAATTGACTATTTGTAGTTGGTGAAATACTCATCAGTGAAAATGCCTAATAAAAATGCTGTTCTAGATATATCAAGGCATAGAGCAAAATGCAGGCCTTGCTTGGAACAGATCCGCATTGTCCGCTTGTGTTTATGATACAATGGTTGTGCTTTGGCACAGCTTGCAGTCCCCATGGTGAAAACACACTTTCTGCAATGACACCTCTGAAGGCTCCACAAAAAAGGTCTTGTTTATAATGCCATAGTTTGCTGGGTGAAATTCAAATAACAATGGGATGCATATATACTGCCTGCTATAATGCCAGTCCCCTGATTGGAGTGTGAAGTAAAGTGTTTTGGGTAGGGCCTGAAAACATTCAGTCTGTTCTACGGTCTAATGCTCAGCTGCTTGGGAAAAAGGAAAACAAACCGCACTGATGGGATACACAAATAAATCTTTGACCTTGTTTTTGCATCACCAAGTGATGTTTTCCCTGGTGTGCTTTGCCATAAAAATAAAGTGCTCATGCGAACATTATTAAGTATGGAAATGTGTTTTGTTAATTGTATAATTGACTCACTATATAGGATTGAAGCCAGAAAACAAATATTGAATGAATGTTAACAGAAGATTCAAAGGCAATACTTATTTCTGGTTAGTTCTAATAATAGAAAAATATATATATTTTTTTTACTAAATTGAATGAATATCAGTGCTGATTGTTCAAGTAGTGACAATAATTCAGCTTTAATAATCCTTGTAATGCATGGTTTAATATGTTATTATATAACTAGTAATTTCAGGATACACTGCTTTTTACACCTTTATTTCTATGACTAATAAAGTACACTGTTAAATATTGTAAACATAAAAATCTGCATTTTAATGATAAAACCTGTTGTCCTGTTGCTAAACACTTTTTGTTTTGATTAAGACTGAATTAGATGTCATAGAGATTAAAAACATAATATACCAGTTTTTGGTTAGTTTCCAATTCAGTATTGCTGGAATTGCTGTAAAATTGTTGTCTCATTATGGTTTGAGATTGTGTTTATGTAAGCAGAGGTTGGGCATGTGTGCTGTGTGTGTTGTGTTGTGTTGTGTTGTGTTGTGTTGTGTTGTGTTGTGTTGTGTTGTGTTGCTTCTCAGTCACATGTACAGCCCCTGCTGGAATACTTAATTTATGGCTCTGGGAATTCATTGATGAAATCTTGGTAACACTCAATCAATTTAACCCACACTTAAGGCCATAGAGCCCTCCACAGATCAGCCATGAAATTGCATTCACAAAGATAGTGTCAATATAATATTTACATTACAACTTTCTACCACTCCACTCACTCAATATACTGTATATATACATATAAATATATACGTGTGTGTGTGTGTGTGTGTGTGTGTGTGTGTGTGTGTGTGTGTGTGTGGTAAAAAGTTTATAGTGGATTTTACATTTTGTGTATGCGGCTAAGCATTTACAAATTACATTCAAATATCTGAATTCTTCGTTCATTTCATTTCAATTTCGCCATATCGTTCAATACAGAACCAAACCATGTTAGAAAATACTGAGACACCTTATTTTGGCCAAGATATTTACCAACAAACGTCGTGTTTGCACTTCACAACTCACTTCTGTCATGCTACAACATTGCTGCAGCAGAACATAAACAGAGAACAGCATTACACCACTGTCAAGCAGTGGAAAGTGCTCACATGCCCAGTCTTATTTTTGATACTTAACTGGGAAATTGAATACCAAACATCAGACAACATATTGCAACACTGCCAGGGGCAGCCCGGTGCAGCCCAAATAAAAAACAACAAAGAGCACCTTTAATTATTTTGTGTCTCCCAATAACAACTTTAATTGGCTCACCAAAGCAGGCAGGGCCCATCGAGGCAAAAGCAAACACTCAGTGGGGACTTTGAGGCGACTCGTTGTGTCCCCTAATGGCTTCTCTCCCCAGTTCTGTAGCTGCGGCCTGCTAATGACTCAGTTGTCACCACTCTTGTTATCGTGGGGCCGACCCCAGCAGGGACGAGGCATAATTGGCGATGGGGTGTGGCTTGAATTAGACTTGATGGCGGTCACTGTTGCATGGATGAGCAGACTTGATAATAGACTCCCAGGAGACGGTATTAATCTACAGTTTCAAACCTGTAAATTGAACACTTGCACTCAGAAAGGCCTCTCTGGGAGCATGCACTTTCTGAGAGTAGTTTGTGTAGAAAATAAGGAGGCCTACACAAACCAATCAAGTGAATCTTTTTAACCTGAGGAGAAGTCACAGCAAATTTTCAATCATAGTGTTTCCAAAAAAATAATTATTTTGCATAGGAATTATAATAATAGAAAAATACCTGTAGATTAGTCTGATACAGTTAAATGATTAATTGTTTGCATTAATAATAATGGTTTGCATTTTCTGCCCTTATATAATGAATATAGTGAATGTAATTATACTTGCATACAGTAATTGTTCAATAATTTAATTGAAAACATGGCTACATAAGGTCACATTTTCCAGTATTATTGTGCAAGAAATCTCACTCGACATGCATACAATTAATATCATGCAATTAAGATAGAAGACAAAATTTTGTTGCAAAGCCTGTCTTCCAATAGCCATTTTGGCAGATCTTGTTTTGGCAATTGGAAATGTGTAGACATGACTGTCAAGATACGCAAGCAAATAATTTGGTGCACAGCAGCCTTGGGCTAGCAAATTAGCAACATGTTTCTTTCGAATTAAAAAAAGGAACACAGTGTGAGTCTGGTAACATCAAGCTTTGATTAATATTGGATACAATATTAGGATTTTATGATATTCCAACACAAAGGCACAAAATGTTATGATGCATCTGCAGTATTAATTTTTTTTGTGAGACTGGGTTAGCAACAGACTCTCGTTTTTCTACTCTCTATGATAGAAAGTGAATACATTACAATGATAAATTGTGAAGTGGGCTATTATGAGGCCTAATTATAGACACTGAAACAAAGTTAGTGCCATTTAAACATAGTCAAAAGGCTTCTTTACATTTTCCCATGACTTTATAATGTAGAAGCAAGGAGTAACATCCAGGTTCTATTTAATTTGGTATTAGAGAAAGAAGCAGAACAAGTACTCTTATTATAGTATCATATTATTAATGAGAAAGCACATAGTAATTCCCACTTAAATATGTTCTAGCATGTGTTACACTGTTACAGTAGACACTGGACATTTGAATATAAGCTATACACCTCATTTGTTGTCTGAGCATTTACCAGAGAGACAATTATTTGACTTAAAAGTTTTTTTAGAGCATACGTATTTTGCTTTCCTTTACAGACTGGTGACACACATCCAGCACATGTGAACAGCTGTCTTGCCCACACTGTCAATTTGTATTTACATTTATGACATTTGGAGGACACCCTTATCCAGAGTGACTTTGAAGTCTCTATCAATAAATTTTAATACTGGTTAAAAGACTATTTTTAAGACTAAGGATACATCAATGAAAAATCCTTATATTAATACATAACAATGTTGAGGCCAAGCTCCTAAATCTTGGCTAATATTAACATTTTGTTAATCTAATAGTTAAGCAAACCAAGCAAAGCACCTGTACTAGAGTATTGGAGCTGTTTTTAAAAAGAACACTCCAAAAGCTTGTCTTTTTGAAACAGCAATAAAGAGCACAGCTGCACAAAGTCCATCATGTATGCTCCTTTCTGAAGCTAATTAATGTGTGAGGAAATAGAATGAGAAGGACTATCACATGGGGGTGGCATTAGTGAAAGCCTGGGGCTCTGTGCAGCCTGCTACTCATTACCGGCTAAAGGTCTGATTGACAAGAGTAAGTAAATCTCTCCAAAGACAGAGCGTTGCATTTTCCAAAGAAAAATGTGACCTTTTTATTTCCTAGTAACCAAATACACAAATAAAAGAGCAATCAGATGTGAGATAGACTCCAAATGTTTGTTTTATACCAAAAAGCGATTCATTATGGATTGATCTTGCAGGTTGTTCTGTGTTTCCTTGTGTTCTCATGTCTTTGGCATTTGAATTTCAGCAGCTAAGCAGTGTTAAAGCTGCTGCCATCCTAGAGTGTAACAACAATGGTATTATCCACACTCACACACACGCACACACACATAGCCATCTGCCGTGTCTGTCAGAGGAACTGACAGTCTTACCAAATATCACAGAAGCTGCTGTGTGATGTCACACAAGAAACAGCTTCCAAAGCAATCTTCCATTACTCTCACTTGAGAGGTAGCATCCTCATTGTGTTTCACTGAGCAGCACTTATACCATCCTCTTTTTTATATTAACCTCTGCAATGTTAACATTCTTGTGTATGTATATATATATATATATATATATATATATATATATATATATATATATATATATATATATATATATATATACTGCAGCTGACACCAAAAATGCTTGATCTCTCCTGACTCTTAACACTCTCTGTGCCAATTAAAACACTGGCACATTTTTACAAAGAACAGTATATATGAATGACACTTCTGTTTATCACAATTTTCTGTTCACTTACACCAGATTTGTCACAAGCACTCATATAAGAGTGAATATTCCAGAACATTTTTAACCTAATTCCCTTTGACCCCTTTCTCCATCTCCTTCTTCATCTCCCAAACCAGTGTACCAGAGTTCCTGGCACATATAGTATATAATATGTAGCTAGTTAATTGCAAATCATCTGTGATGTACACGGCTGCTTCACTAATTGCCACTGGAAGCTGTGCTCATTAGCTCATCTCATCTGGCTCAGTACACAAGCTAAACAACCTGCAAACGATCCAGCAATTACTGTTATTTTACCACTCCAAGACCAAGCGCGCATGAAAATAGCCGTGGTAAAGAACAAAAGATATTTGGCTGCAAAATATCTAAAAATGCTCCACCATGAGAAGAGGCTCATTAGGCAACATTTGTGTGTTGTGTGTGTATACTGTATGTGTGTGTTTTTCTCCCCCATAAAACCACACAGCAGGGCACTCCTAAAGGACTTGTCAAGGCTTTCTTAAGGGGAGCAGCACGCCCACAGATCATTTATTGACCAAACTGAGTTTTCTTGTTTACCAATAAAGTGGTGCTACATTGACGATGTGTTTGTAACATACATATCGCAAGCAATGGCCCACTTCTCAGCAAAAGCTTATACATGCAGCTGTTACATACAGTTTGTGTGTGTGTGTGTGTGTGTGTGTGTGTGTGTGTGTGTGTGTCATCCAAGTGAGAAAAAGAGACATCATGTTTTTCATTTACATTAAGCATGTTTTCTGTCATGTTCTCACATAAGCACTCACTGTCACACATGCATGCTTTAGCAGATTCTTCCAGATGCCCATGAATTTATTCATTTATACAAAAACACATGCCTGGTCTTGTATGAATGAATAATTATAAGCAGTAGTAAGACAGTCACCCATCTAATACTGTAAGGTAATCGCTTCCGTACAGTTGTTGAAATCCCACAGAATCATGTTTCTGGTGTTATTAATGGAAAAAAATGTTATAACAGATATTAGCAATAGCTAGCTCAACACTAAAAACAAACATCTAAAGAGTCCTCTCTTGCGCTTCGCTAGATATCGGTCTAAAACATTAAACAGAAATACAGATATTTTTCTCAGAGCATCTAGTTTATTGATAGTAATCAAATATATAAGATTTTTAAAGACAAAAAAGGAAAGAATGCACAATAAAGCCAACAGTGCTAATGCTAGTTGAAGTGTAGTAGTGTCTGATAAAGCTAATTGGTTAAGTTCATTTTTAGTACATTATCATGTTTCACTGAAAAATATGTCTTAATATTATTTGCAGTGTTGTTTACAACCTATTATAGCAGTTGTTGTGTAAGAACATTATTTCAGTATTCAGCACTCTTTCAGCTATATATATCTATTTGCTCGCAGTCAATTTAAATGCGTAGTAATAATTCTTATGATTCACAATTTATTCCAAAGACTTTCTGGGAAGAAAAATATTTGTGTGTATATGTATTTCTATGCAGTGTGCAATTTTTTATTATTATTTCATGAAGGTTCTAACAGAAGTTTAGTGGGTCAGGAAAAAAAATTAATAACAACATAGGGGCGTGGGGGAGTGGTAGCTCCAGCGGTTAAGGCGCTGGGTTACTGATCGGAAGGTCGGGGGTTCAAGCCCTGGTATCGCCAAGCTGCCACTCTTGGGTCCTTAAGCAAGGCCCTTAACCCTCTATGCTCCAGGGGCACCGTATCATGGCTGACCCTGAGCTCTGACCCCAGCTTCTAAGCAAGCTGGGATATGCGAAGAACAAAATTTCACTGTGCTGTAATGTATATGTGACAAATAAACGCTATTCTTCTATTCTAGCTTCATATAATATAAATTTTAAATCACATTTCACTTGAATATTTGCTACTATTAGTGAATTTGTAGAGTAAGCCTGTAATACACAGTTACCCAGTGTATAGTCTACCAGCTATTTTTTTTTATGTTTTAGACATACTTTTATTGATATGTGTTTGATACAGCAGGTGTGTTTTCTGTAGCAATGTGTAAGATGAACACAGGAGAGATATAATCATTAACCTGGGTTGCCATGTTTCAGCTCAAATACATCTCATAAGCCATATAAACAACCTGAAACTAGTCCACAATATTCGGATGCTTTTTTCAGAGAAATCTAATCTCTATTCCTCATTATAGAGGATCACATATATAGAAATGATTTTATTAGAGGAGTAAATATATTGGTATATATTTGAACACCATATGTAAGCATTTTGATGATCTAACCATGGAACAGAAAATTTTGACATGAGAAATGCTTAGTACTAATGGTTTTGCAAAATACTATTTTATTGGAACAATCTAATCAAAAATGTTCAATGTTTAAAATATTTTACCCTATAAATAAGGTACTTTTAGCATGCATTATATTTTGTTAAATATTTTATATAAGTTTAGAAGAAATATGTTAAAAAAATGTGTTTGTTTCTGACACAGTAGCCTAGATGTTACAGCATCTCAGTTATATACTATAATTAGTTATATACTATACTATAACTAGTTATATAGTAATAGTTTATATTTCAATTATAACTAACCATTATGTTTACCTCGTGTGATGGAGATTTAAAGAACTAATATGTAATAAAACTCACATTAAAGCCATGTTTCTATCAGACACAGAAATCTGAATTCTTCTGGATCTGTTATTATGTTGCTAGATATAAAGCATTATATATAATGGCATTATTAATATATATCTATTAAAAAATACAGAAATTGCTGTTTTTTGTCAATGCAGAATGAAATTGTTTGGGGAGGACTGACAATATGTTAAGAGGGCTGAGATGGAAGGGGTAAGGTCTACCTTGGGCTACAGAGCAATGTTACTTGAGACACAATGTGCTTGAGTAAGTCTTCAGTAATACTGATAGATCACTATATTATTTGTTTATTGTTTAACTTTCATTAGCAATGTATATTTTTCTAGTGCATCATCTAATGATAAAGGTTGTGGTGAACAAATGGTTTATGAGCAGGATAAATATAATACACAGTTTACAAATCAAGGCTAACAATGAAGCAACCACAAAACAACATTAAAAACCTTTTGCAGGAATAATTATTTTAAAATCATAATTTACATACTTTGTAATTTATAATAAATATATTCAGTATATACAAAGGAAAACTGTTGTTAGTTATTATTATGCAAATTTGAGTAATTGTGGAACTTGTAATGCTCTTAACTTTCTTAAATTATGTCATATGTATGCTGAACACATAGTAATAATCGAAGATGGGCATTATTTATGATGCATGTATTTCAAATACACATTTTCAATATAAAATAAGATTTTGTAATCGGTATTTGATAGGGTTGATAAGCAAATGGATTCATATTTATAAAATACTTAAGTGTTTTGTACTTTGTAGTTTTAAAATACTGTAAAATACTTTGTAAGAAGTCCACATGATGACATCATAAAAATGCGGCCTCTGAATGTTGCCTACTCAGTATTTTGTGCAGACTTAATGAAATCAGAACAGAAAATGTATCCATATGGAAGAAGGTGGTCAAGGTAAGAAACATGCAGGTTGCCAGCTTTTAAATAGGTGTCCAATGATTGATAAATAAATATTTAATTTTGCCGAATATTGTACCCCAATTGAAGTAGCAGTTTAGTAGGATCGTGATTTTGATACCATTGTATGAATGACTGCCTGACACATAAAATATAATAATATATAATGTGTCAGGTAGTCATTCATACATTCATACAGTCAGGCATTAGTGTCTTTTATAAATTACTTGTTTGTCATTGAGACAATGTTGCTGATGCAAAGTAGCCTTTCGTTACCAAACACCAAGTAACTATATTAGGATACAATTATGATTAATTTACAAATAGTTAAACACTAAACTAACCTTCATCTGGGAGATCACAGGATATGTATGTGAATATTTGGACAGTTAACTGGTTGCATATGTCAGATTTATTGCATGACTTGACCAGAGAAATGTTGTTGCTATCAAACATTGTTAACTTAATCAACTGAGTCAGTGTAATAGTGAAGGAACAGATCAAATAGACCAATGATGGAAGGTTTATAAAGAAATTGATTTCTCCCTTGTAAAAAATATTTTTAGTATTTTTAAAATACAACAATAAAGTAGTTTTTTGATGCATGGTGTGGCTGCTGTATTTTGTAGTTTATTTTGATACACTACACTAGTCATTTCCAAACTAAAGTTTTTCTGAATTTCATGAGTTTAAAATTCTTAAAAAAAAAAATAAATAACCCTAGTAAAATGTAAATATAAGGTTTATATAAAGCTACACCTTTTCAGCTCATTACTGGCTCGCTGAGTAATGTTACTGCAGTGCTAATTTGCTATGCAGAAATGCTTAGAGGGGCATGTGCTCGAAAATTGTGAAACACCAACAACTAGCATTACCTGCTGCACAAGTGCAGTCAATATTATTAAACAATCCAAACGACACCACTTAAAACTATAAGGCATTTATGAAAATATGTATGATATTTTTTTATATCTTGAATTATAAAAAAATATATATGATACACTTAAAATCTAATTTAAACTTCTAGCTACAAATGCTAGATAATGCATTCTGTAAAAACAATGAAATAGTTACCATTTCCTTGTTATCACATTTCTAGTATGTGTCTAAACTATCATGCAGTTGAAGACATTTTAGACATATTTTAGCAAGCTTAAATTTACCCTGAAATCACAGTGGATGTTTATGCGATGCATAGCAACCATCCATAAATCCATTTACTAAACAATCACACATGAAATGTACATGTGTTTTCTGTGATGGATTTCAGTGGCATTCAAATGTCACTTATGCACATGAGTGGAACATGAACAATTAACATGCAAAACAAACATGGTGTGGGTCTATGATTGGCAAAACCCGCCTCCCACCTCCCCCTCTTTGCATGTGTGTGAGGTCTACTTCATGATAATAGGTAATACAAAAACCCCTAAATTGAATCAAAATATCAGTTATTTTTTTATCTAATCACACCGAATGTAGCCTTGCCTTCACCTATATAAAATTATTATAATAAAGCTCAGGTGAATTCTTGAGAATTTGCAGTTGTGAGAGAACACTGGAATTTAAAACAATTGTGCTTCAATATCTTTTTAACTAAATAAAGGTAGTCATGTTAACATGCTGAACATGGACTTTATTTATGCTTGTTCATAGTGTAGATATTTTTTACTTTTAATAATTATTGAATCTAACAAACCTGCATAGTGTTTGTCACTGGGGAAGCCATTGGTACCTTTAGTATGCATCCCATACCTGGAAAATTTAACATAGTGTACATTATGGTAGATTTAATGGATATAATTGGACCTTAAGGGCTATAGTTGTATCTGTAAAGCTTTCCTTTAACGGCTAATTATAGGTACATTACATACACCATCCCAGGTGAAAGCAACATACTAAAGGTACTGTACAGAAGATCATGGATGCACTCCAGAAACAAGAAAAGTACAGTTTTGGTGAAATTATTTATGAGAGTGTTCATTTATTGTAAAGGATAAAGCTTGATAAAGCCTGTCATGTTATTAGTTGCGGTTTGTTTAGTCTTATTTTTGTTGGAGAAAAGAAATCTCATTGGCAGGATTTTAGAGCATCACATGAAAGAAAAAACATCATAAGTGTCATAATGCATCCATAAACAATGCAGCTCTGCTGTCCCTCCTTCTTACTTTCTTTCTTGTAACTACCTCTTTCACGCTCTGTTTTATACACACCCGGGCACGCACACACTGCTCGTTTTGATGTGTTTACACTATGAAAAGGCATTCATTTTCCGAATCGTACCTCAAAATCATTATCTCTCACACGTTAAGGAGGGGAAAGGAGAGGGTGTGTGGGCGTACAACAGGCTTTTCTGCACAATCCTCTTAGAGAGAATGAGAGAGAATAGGTTAGATGAAATTAATAAAAAAAAAGGGAAAAGAAGCTACAGACTCCAGAGGAGGGGAGGAGAGGCCATTAGTGTAGGCATGATTGACAGATAGAAGGACACTCTGTACTGCAGACCAGGGTAATTATTATCCCACTCTGTGTGTGTGTGTGTGTGTGTGTGTGTGTGTGTGTGTGTGTGTGTGTGTGTGCACAACGAAAGAGATTGAATAATAGAGAATGGGAGAAGCACAAAGATTAAAAAGTTTGTTAGAAAAATTATCACATTTACACAAATATTTAATTCTATTTTTAAGCAGAGACTGACCAGCAGTGTGTGTGAGTTGGAGTGATTTTGATCTAATGATTCTAAGCAACTGATATTTTGTTCTCATATAAAATCCTGTTCTTTACCCTTGTGGCCATTTTGTTTTAGTCATGGTTTTAACCTTTTGATAGAATTTTCATCAATCCCCTGGGGACAAATCTTTTAATATTTTGCTCACCTGCTGTTAAATTTCCCCAAAGGAAGCACATTATTTCATGTGAGAGAGAACAAACTTGTGTTCTTTGATTGACCACTTAAAATCACTCCCACATGCCTGCATGAGGCTTTAAGTCATGAAAATCTCAGGCAAGCACAATAACTAGCCGTCATTTAATGCCCAGGTCAATACGAGCTCGGCTGGAAAAAAAATGCTGCTCGTGATGTGGCGCAATACTGTGGCTAGAATGTATTGTTCATTCATGCTGCGCTTACATGAGCTAACACCTGTCCCAACACTTCTATACATTGTCTTTCAGATTAAAAGTCTTCCAGGCCTTTTCTTTGAAACCTTTTGAAAGCTGTAAGAAATCGCAAGCATTTTATAACTGTACACCATTGATGACAAGAATATCAGTAGGATACCAATACAGCTCTAAGGAATGACCATGGCCTGCCATTAAGCTAGAGATTTTTTTTGCAACTTTTTCACAGTAAACTGTCAGGAATCAAGACCTAATGCAGTGTAGCAGTATATGAACTCTGATAAGTATATCAGTGGCCTGAAAACCTGGCCCTGAGGAATGGCTGCTGTGCCTTGAGCCAAACTAATGAAGCTCCAGGTTTGAGTCTCACCATCTCAGAGCTTTCCCACCTTTCACCGGCGCTACCAGGGGAATCCGCTTGAATAAATATGGAACATATTGTCGCAGGCCTCATTGTGGAGTTAATTAATGGAGCAGACGCTTAAAGAAACTCTAAGTACACCAAGTCCCAATTATTGAGTGAGCCAGGCAGTAGCTGATTTGCCATTTGTTATATTAAGTATTTCAGATTAGCCAAGTCCAGGTGTAATTAAAAATTGTGCCACTTGCACCCACAACATGTGGAAACTTGCTAATTCCCAACTTTTCCTCATTCCCTTGTGACTTAACAGATGGCAGTAGAATGAAAGAGAGGGCATTCTAAATAAAAAAAAAAAAAAAAACATGTTACTGTTGAACAGAGCATACCTTAATAAATTGGAATTTGGCAACATGTTCTTGTTTGACATAGAAGAGAGGGCAATGAATACAATTCAGTGGGGAGAAAATTACATCGTATCCTCAGAGCAATATGAAGGGTTAGTCAGAAGATACTAATTACATGTTGTCTCTTCATCTACATTTCATGGGTATGGAGATCTGTCTGGTTGGGTAGTGTTTCATGTATGTTTGGAAGCCTAAAATCACTGTCCTTTCTAAATGTTTGGAAATTGCACACTGAGTGGAGAGGATGTTTTGTCATGTTGCTATGGTGATGCTCCATCTGCCATACAATAAAAGGCTCATGCCTTTACCTCTGAACAATCATAATTATGAATAAACATCTCTGTCAATAAAAAGAATCTCTTTTTAAAAGCTAAGGATGGAAATCAGAACACTCCCTACGTAAGTCTAATTCACTAGCATCTATGTGTGTTTGTATTTAGCCCTTCAAAATTGAGAGGAAGCAAAACACCATGAAAACGCATCACACAAGCAATTGATCCATACACCCTGCAAGCTGGCAAGAAACAACTAAACATGCATTACACACAACCCCATTCCTTTTTTTTAACAATCAGCATCTCTGCAAGTTGCATTTCATACTGTTCTTCAAATGTGCCCGACCTATAATACCCCCCACCCACACACACACACACACACACACACACACACATTTATTTTACACTATCAGTGCTTGTCCTCCCACACTGCTCTTTCCACCTCTTCCTCTCTCTGTTTCTCTTTCACAACCAACACACTGCCTTGGAGCTACTGGCACTGACATTGGTGACTGGGTAGCATAATGGGAGTAAGACATTGGAGTAAAACCTTGCTTCTGGAATAACAAGCTCCTTCCTGTTGCAATCAAGATCTACTAGCTGCGGGTAGAAACCCTAAATTCTATAAATGTAATTACTTTTTCTCCCATAAATATAATAATCTAAAGTACATCTTTTTGGCATAAGGAGGTTAGTAGGGTAGTGTGCTAAATTGGCAGTAATCTCAATTCTTTGTTTTAATCAATCCTTTAGTCACAGATTTCTTTTGTTATTGTCATTATTGTTATTTGTCCAAAACGCATAAATAGGAAAAGCCCTGATGGAGTGTTGTTTGGTTTTAATTCAAAATGCCTTTCTTCCAAAAATATTAACAACACAAGGTATTAGGAAAGTGGTACCACAAACAAGTCAAATTAATGAGCGAAAAATATTTTGATGATGCATTAATGTGTCAAGGGATATGATTTCAAAAGATTTTTGTCTTAATTAGGTTTTTACACACAGACCAGTCTGAGGTCGATACACACAAGAAGGGACCTAGGCATGAATCTTTGTTCAGCACTGCCATCTACTGGTCTCTGGAGATGTAGTATGTGTCCATACGACAGCTAAATGTTACTTTTATGACATTTATGACATCTTTCTCAATATCGAATCTTTTATTATTATTATTATTATTATTATTATTATTATTATTATTATTATTATTATTATTATTATTATTATTATATATTTGTGTGCCTTAATGTAAGTGGCTATTGCTGCTGAGATGCTAGGTATGTGTGATATGTGAGGGCAGTGTAACGTGGTACGAGGGGGATTTTCCACAGCTTTTTAAATCTAAATCAGAAATACATTGTTCTGGCTAGGAGGCGCTGTGTACCACGCCCGATCAGAATTATGCTTTTGGAGTGTCACACTGTATTTTAAACACTTATATTGTACTAAATGTTCAACAAGGTACACAAGAAAATCAGAAAATCATTAACTTAGCTCAACTCATCTATGAGGTCAGAGGTTCATAGCACACGGGAATACACACTTAACAACAAACTTCCAAAACACAATTGTCCTGCTGATTAAACAGCACTGTTGCTAGTACAAAATTGTTCTAAAATATTTTGCTAGCTGAACAAAAGGTCTTGCCCCAGAGCAGTATAAACTTAGCCAATGATGTTCCCTCATCAGAGTTTGTACAGGAGAGCGAAGTTAACAAGTTAACCAAAATAAGTGTAATAACGTGACTAGCTGCAAGTTGTGATAAGTAGTAGTAGTAGTAGTAGTAGTAGTAGTAGTAACACAACTGCAGTAGGAACACCCCTTATACTCGGGACTATGTATAACTACTGAATGAAAACAATGATCATAAAAATTATATTTATAATAATAATAATAATAATAATAATAATAATAATAATAATAATAATAATACTATATGGAGAATAATTTCAAGTCATACGTTTAATATAATGGTTTATGATTATTAATTAAGCAGTGCACTGAAATGGTCATGTGGATGGCTGAGGCAGGACAGTGCTTGTGAGTCACAAGCACATGCTCATAACCTTTGAGTTCAGAGAAAGAATTGTCTTGTCGCTTTCCGGTCCATTAAAAATCTTATTCTGTTCATAAAAAACATAACTGGACAATTAATAAACATGTTCTTGCATTTACTGTATCCTTATAAACGTGGTCTGTCTTGTGTAGCCTTTTTTTATTGTGTAAATGAGTAAATTGAGCTAATTGGCTCATGTTTATTTACAAGATTAAAGAACCTCAGGGTTAGTGTAACGAGTGAAGACCTGGGCTGCATTTCAACACCATTTTCAACACAACCTTGTTAACAAAACTGTACATATGAACTGTCAGGCAATTGGCCAAACTCTTATTAAAAGCTAACTCTAGCACCTTCTGCAGTTTGTCTTTCTAGGGGAATCCCTGCAGGATTCTGTAGTACCTAACAAAAAAGGCTTTCCCATTAGGAGAAATGTTTAACCATTTAAAAAAACAAAACAAAAAAAAAAACCTCACATTACAAAAATAGGGCATAGCAGGAAGGGGCTTGGTAGCAATGATGCTTTAACAAAGTAATTAAATTGTCAAAAAACTATATTTAACAGAGCAACATCTACATACATATAATATATAGAGCAATATCTATGTACATATACTATATACATCTAATTAGCATGCTGTCAAGTTAGCTGTCATATAACATTTTATATATATATATATATATATATATATATATATATATATATATATATATATATATATATATATATATATATATATATATATATATATATATATATATATATATATATATATATAGCATATACAGCAGATATTAGATACTAAAAGTATTAACTAGTACTAAAAAGATTAACTGGTTTAGGAATTGGTTTGTTCCTTAATTGTCTCCTGTAACATATTACAGCTGAACATTTACCTATTACATAACATTACATGGATAGGCCCTTCACAAAGCTTAACTGTCCACAGATCCAAAGCAGAAATATTTTTAGTTAAAAGGTATTGCTATTAGTAGTTGTAGACAGTTATGTAATTAACTATCCTCACCACTCAGTGTTTACATTATCAGACCACACTGTCCATCTGGCTGTGTATAGTGGTGTGAAATGAAATGAAGGCTTAGTTGGAAATCAAATTGAATGATTCTTTTAATTATAACAAATAAATAATGAGGGGGATTTTGTTCAACAAAAAAGACCTGAAGCACTAAGAGCAGATGACAAAATCTGTCACAGTAAATCATATGTAGTTCAAGAATCAAGTGTACAATGTAACTTTATGTACAACTAGCTTTAATGTTAGTGTCAGGTCTAAGCAACAATATGCAAAAACATGCAAATCCAATGACAATATAAAAAGACAGAAAAATCTAAAAATGGTGTGTAAAAAAATAAAAGCATGTAGAAGGCTAATCTATAGTCTAAAACTAACAGCTTGTCTATGTCTGTACCTGACTAATAATGAGATTGTATTATAGCATGGACCCTTTTTTGGCAATATATCTATTAGGGGTGTAATGGTACACTTATTAATTCATTTCTTTATTATTATTATTATTAAACTTTAAAACTTACACAACAATGCTATTGTACCGCCATTGTGTCGGAGAATAAGATTTGTTTTGCACATGCATAACGCTAAAGAATCCATTGTGGAAGTGGCTATCAGCTAACACTAGCGCTATGGATTCTTTAGTGTTTTAGGTCCTGATCAAGAATTTTTCTTAAAAGGATAAAATCCTGACAATTCAACATATCGAGGGAGTAAATGAATGAAGGATGGAAGGAATGAATACATTGGTTAAAGGATCTGAAAATAAGTAGAACATTTAAGTAGATCATATTCTATCATATAGAAAATGAAATATTAAATGTAAGACAAAACACACACACGCATGCACGCTCATGCACACAGACACAGGTACACCCACGCACACACACACACACACACACACACACACACACTTACATGCATATGTATAACCAAAATGGGGTCTAACAAATGTAAACTATTTAATTCAATTTTTCCATTTAAAAAAATTTACTTAACCAATTACATTTTGGCAATTTATTATATAATTATTATATATATATATATATATATATATATATATATATATATATAATATAATATTAAATAATTATAATAAAATATTATACAATATAATTTTCTATATATTATTTAACCAAGCAGCCATTTTATTTAAAATTGTTTTACAAATGTAAACTGTTGATGTTCATAAATGTTAAAAGTAATAAACGGTATTATATATATATATATATATATATACATTTGTGTTCTCATCCTGTTGAAAATTCACAACTGGTCTGAAGAGTCATCTACAGTTCACTGTGACCAACAAGCATTAGATCAATCGCCAAGCATGTGGGACTTTTCAGCAAAAAAAACTTTTTACTACTTTAAGCCTTTAAGTAAAAATTCCTTTAAAAGTTGTTTAGTTTTGTATATTATTGTAAATATACTGTAAATAATGCATATTATTAACTGTTGTTGTTAACTCTCATAAAATACTTAATTTGTTCCTATCAGTAAATATGAGGAAAGGCCTTTTAAAGATTATTATTATCAAATATTCTTTACACTTTATTTTGTCCTCAGCAATGTGAAAGTACTTATTTTTAGGCTCAGTGCAAAAGCTACATTTTTAGCTCGTAACATTTGTCTGTTTAAATGCTAATTTGTGTGGGAGAGCTTCTGCATGAGCACCGCAGATTTATTTGTGCACTCAGATTACTTATGATAATTTGATGATATTTAATGCAGACCTATATATGTATGTGTAATGTTCATTTATATAAATAAATTATTAAGCCAAATAAGTAAACCAAGCATGCAAGCCACTTTGGGCACCATATAGTAATATTTTCTCGTTTATAATTTATTATAAGAAGATGTGTACACAATTGCAATGCAAGAATCTCTTTTAAATATGGTATTTTGGGAACACTGTTCACTGTCTGTTTACTGACCACTGTTTTTATGGCTTTCCTAATAAAGCTATAATGTGGCTCTAAAAGTGGTAAAAGTAGTAAAATGTGAAGGAATACCTTAAAGTCACAAAAAAATATTTAGTTATTCATTTCAATTTGTCTCATATCATTTGGTATTTGCTGTAAAGGTAATAAAATAGATGTAGCTACAAGAGTCACTGTAAGTCTGTAAATGCCAATGATTCTAAAACTACAATGATAAAGTTAATTGCTATTATATCTCTTAAGAATTAAACTCATGGCCAGGATATTTACTGTGGCTAGATAAGGATAAGGTCATGTAGAAAGGAATTTGTCATAACTTAACAGACAATGTGCCCAACCATGCATATAAACAAGGCCAATAAGGAACGGAAATTTGACTTAGCCAATTGATGTCATAGTGTTTGGATGGTTGGGTGCTGCTGAGTGCCACCATAAGAACTACAAAGTCGACATGTCGCAGCTTGCTGCATTAATATCTTCTGAAAAACCAGAAAGCGTGCAGAAAAAAATGAGTGAAGGAAAGTGGGTGAAAACAGCGTCAAACAAAAGTCCAGCTGTGAGCCTGTAGAACCACCAGCTAATTGAAGACGGAAAGATGGAAAGCCAAATGTGTCAGAATACCGTAATTTACATTTGAAATGCATCCACAGCGCATTACTTTCACAAAGCCTTTCATTGAGCCGTCAAATGAGTGTTTCTATGGATTTTTTTGTCTCGGTTATTTATTTATTGATGTTTTCCGTCATCACTGTGAATAGTTAGCTGTGTGAGGCATGAGTTTGAGCAGCATTGCAACAGCAGGTGGCAACTCTAGTGGCATAGACAAATTTGAACGCAGTTGAACAGCCTGCCAATCAATTCCTGTTTCTCCTAGAAGAGTGTAACATTAGTTTTTATGTTAGGCCTACTATGTCAGTGTAATCTTTTTATGTGTGTAAACTTTTCTAACAGAGCTGTTTGTAGGAGCAACTGAGGCTAGTTTAAAGGCCAGATTTAAAATGTTATACACTTTTCTCTAGCTGTTTTGCAAGAAAAATTATTAATGTACCTTACAGAGAATAGAAAATAGAGGTTACAGAGAATAAAAAATATGATGTGGAACTAGCTTCCAATATTTTCTCATCAAAAATGTACATAAATAACCCATGAGCCATCAAATCACATCTTATTTACTTATGCCATGACTGAAGTTGTATGTGGATGTTATACAATACAATTTAAACCTGGGAAAACATTAGTGATCACATGACAGATTATGGCATCTTAATCCACCTTTAACAATTCTGTGATTGCTGCTATTCATCACATGTGACTGGGAGAATTTAGAAGTGTTGACTTTGAGGGGATTTTAGGAGTGATCGTAATCCTGCAAGCAGCAGCAACCTACAGCAGCCTTACAACATACCGTGGTATGCTACACTAAACTCCATTCGATCATCAGATTATATTTTTTAGGTTACATTAAGTGCAATTACCAATTATTAATTAAAAGTAATTACTAGTTGTGTTAAACCTAAAACCTGAACACATCAGTAATACAACAAACGTTGATGCAGAGACTGCCAAAGAGTTTTGACACCATTGACTGACCCCCTCAGGCCATCATCAACCACATGGGCACACAGAGGACAATATAGAAAGTGCGACAGCCTGTAGCAGAGACCAGGTGCACTAATCGAAAGGTCTGTGACAGCTAGCCATGCAAAGATTAGCTCAAGGGTGTTAAGAGTTAAATGGGGACCAAAATGCTCTGTCAAATGAAATTGCTAATTACGACCTCTACCAAAATCCCACAGTGCAGTAGGCACTGATGGCCCCTATAATAGGAGCCATTGGCATAATGAGTGAGAAGGGAGAGAAGCCACATAAAAAAAAGGGGAGCTATGCATTGACTGACATCTTTGATGCAGAAACCAATTAGATTGGGCCGAATGAAGCAGACCTGATGCTAAACCAATCCCCACCACACCACCACCACCACCACCACCACCACCACCACCACCCCACACCAGCCGCCACACACCACCCACCTCTTCTTCTCAAATTTATTATATTCTGTCACAGATGCAAGGCTCAATTTGTCAATTCGGTATCAGGATGTGTGTGTGCAGCAAAAGGAAAAAGGGGAATAGAAAGATTGACAGGGTTTGGAGGGCCCAGAGAACAAATGAGGGTGTCTGATAATGGGCATTCCGCGCACCGTGTGACATTTCTTACCCAGCTGTCCGTGGGCCCTGTCTGCTGCCGAGAAGAATCGGGCCCTTTGTTCAAGCATGGCGCTGAATGGAGGCCCTGAGCAGTTTCCCAGAGAGGAAACTGAGAGGCTAATAGAGTGAGTGCAATGTGTTGCCAGGTTCTTTCATTATGGCCATATTTTCCGAAGGGCTGTGTTAACGAGGCGGCGCCTCAGGTTGAGAGTAACAAGCTGTCTATCACTCCACACACATACACACACAGAGTGAGGCAAAGATAGAGAGAAAGACAGAGGGACATAGGTATGGTGTTAATGAGAGTCAGAGAAAGTGCAGGCTTTCCAACCAAACCAGTCAACAATGAGGAAAGTATAGAGTCATGCCTTTATGTTTGAAAGTTGCTTCAGGCATTTAATAGTGGTAAAAGTGGAACATAAAAACATAAAACTTACATCAAAGTTTGTCAGCTTTAAGTTGCTGTTCAAACTGTTCAGACATGGCGTAAAAAAAATAAACATTTTCTTGTGTTTTGTTGTTTACATTCTCTGATCACTTATCCAATAATCAAGTGAATTATGTTTTATGTCAAAACTCCTAAATTGTACATATAAGTAATAATTACTCTATAGATATCACCAAATGGGATCCTGTTAAAACAGTGTGGTAATAAAATGGCTTTTGCCTCTGAGGCAGATTGAAAAGGTAGTTATGAAGTGAACTTAGTTTTAGTTAGAGTCTGTACATTATAACAAAAAATATCATGCAAATTGATGAAATCGTTTCAATTATAGTAAATGTTTCCCTCAATTGCTGTTTTAAATTAGAAAATATAGAAACTACAGATGGGCTGCCATTTCATTTTGTTCATTCATGTCTGTTATAGCTGAAAAAAATATTGTTATATTCATTTATATTTTATATAATCAATATATTTATTCATTACTGGATTTATGTATTTGTTATTTTTGTTAATAATAATAAAAGGCATGTTTGCACATTTATCATTGTCAGAAGTATTTAAGGCTGCTTAGTTAGACTTATGCATTTCTCTGTTATCATTTGGTCAGAGAAGCAAACACAAAGTAAGACGGACAAATAGGACTGACAAAAAGATATTTAAATAGCTATTTTTGTTATTTATATTATTTGGCAAATTATATTATATTATCAGCACACACTGTGCAGGTGTAATGGGGAGATGTTTTGAAGGTGAATATATATATATATATATATATATATATATATATATATATATATATATATATATATATATATATATATATATATATATACATATATATGACACAAGTAATAGACAATAATAATAATAATAATAATAATAATAATAATAATAATAATAATAATAATGAAACATTCTTGCACAGGTAATATAATAATATTAATCATTTACAACATATATAATACAATTACTGTTAAGTCTATACATATTTATATTAGAGGGACCCCAAATAGTTGAAAATTTGATGCTTCAATAGGAGGAGCCTGATTCGACTACCTATCCCACAGTAACAATCAAAGGAGCTATGAAATGAGGATGATGCTATTTTGGTTATATGGGATGGTGCTCAATGTCTGATTTCACATAGAAGTACCATTTTTCTTCCAATAATTGAATATACATAACATTTAGAAAATAATGCTGTAAATAAAAATGTAAAGAGAAAGAAGATTTCAATAAATATTTATAATGTGTGTGAATAAATCAAACTACCCATGTGACAGATTTTCATGATCACTTTCCATGATCCATGACCAACACAGGAGCATCTTGGTGGCATGGATTTGAATATTTATCAATATCTGGGATATTCTGCAAAGGTATATTCTGTACTAATTTTATTCTGTAAACTATTTTTTTATTGTTTTCAGTGCATTGATGTTGCGCTGTACTTGTACCAACATGTAAAATGAAAATCCTGTCTGTAGTGTGGCCTTTCTTTAGTTATTTATGTTATTTTTTAGGTTTATTAATACAAAATGTTTTTATACTTTTCTTCTATATCTTTGTATGATGTTCTGTACATTGTGGCTTTAAAATGTCATGAGGAATCGTTTATGAATCTTTAAAAAGATAAAAAAGGCATTGTCAGTTTCGTCTATCACTTGACAGGCAGTTTTACCATAGGGGCTGCAGGGGAGCGTAATTGCAAAATTCGAGTTCAGGAAACCACTGTATATATATATATATATATATATATATATATATATATATATATATATATATATATATATATATATATATATATATATATATCCTCATTTCCTGTTTCTATATATGCAGACGCATAAAATAATAATCATAGTTTATTCTAATAGTAATTAGGTTCGAACTGGGGATCCTGGAACTGTGAGGGGGCAACATACTCAAAATACTTATTGTATTTATTAATCATGGTTGAGAGTCTATCCTAGGAACACTAAGGATTAGGCTTCCTAGATAGGATGCCAGTCTTCACAAATGCACTAGCAACACTTAAGATCAGTGTAAATTGTCTATAACTATTGTAAAAAAAAAAAAAAAAAAAGAAAAAGTCATTAAAAAAACAAGATCATTATTTTTTATATTTTACTGGAAATATTTTTTGCATGGTTGTCTTCAACTCACCTTGATATGTGTTTTCCATAAATGGTTAAAAACTATTTATCCAGTCATCGGTTTCAGATAAAAAATAATCAGGTACTGCAGTAATGGACCATATCAATTTGCATATTAAAACAACAACAACAACAAGGACTGGCCCCTTTGAAGAATTTTGAAGGGAGTAGAAGCAGTGGGGTAGAGTCAGCCTGCCAAGCTCTCTTTCCTCTGACCTTTGAGAACTTGCATACTTGTCATAACACATCTCCTTCTGGCATTGACCTAATAAACTGCACTGGCCCCAGTCACTTAGCTGAACTCACACAGTCAGCCATTCATCTTCTGCATCATCAGTTATCACCATCCAAAATAAGATGTATAAGGTCTTCCTAAGGCTTTACCCAACATGTCAGAACATTAATTAAATAAATAAATAAATAAATAAATAAATGAATAAATGAATAAATGAATAAATAAATAAATAAGGAAGAAGTGATAGTTTATAAATAGTGAAGGCATGTGATAAATACTGAAAACAGCATATCCTGAGCTAAAGATGACTGATGCTGTGCAGGTCATGAAACGAGCTGTCGTAACTGGTACATCGAACCTCCAGGCATAACGCACTGTGATGTGCTTTAAAAGCGTGGGCAGACCACTGGTGGTTTGCTGATGTGCTTGCCATCTAAATGTACCATTAGCTTAATTAGGTATAAATTAAGTGGTAAATTAGATATGCTCATTCAATTTAAATGTATAACATAGTCTTGTCATGAAAAAAAATCAGCCATCAAATTTAATTTGTGGCATAGCCTAAAGAAAAAAACATGTTGGTTCATCAGCTGTTCTAAATATAGAAGCAGCTTCTTTGAACAATACAAGGAGAAAATGAAAATCATTACTTGTGCTTATATCATCTTGTATCATCTATCTATCTATTTGTCTGTTTTTCTATCAATAAAATCTATCATTTATCTATTTTTAAACAATTATATTAGTATATAAGTATATAATATGTCATATGTGTAAGTATTTAATATTTAATCAGCCTAAGGAAATAAGCAAATAACTGAAAAAATATTGATTTATGGATGGATGTAATCTCAGTATCAAGTAATCTAATTTGTCCTTTAAAAGTACAGGTGTGTTTTGCACACTTTACCATCAGGTCAATATGTAGTTCTTCCCCACAACGTTGCCACAAAGTTGAGAGCACACATTTGATTAAGATGTCTTTGTTGACTAGCAAAAAAGAAGAATTCCAGTTCCTCAATATCAGTGGTATTTATCTTAATCGAAAGCTGAACAAATTCTTTTAACCAAAATATCTAAATGACTAAATAGGCAGACAGACAGGCAGTTTGCTGAAACAGAAGATTATTGCATAAATGTGTTAATATAGTTACTATGTATTTATCTTTCACACTTTCTATGTTTATATATGCCTAGATACAAGATAAACCAAAGAAATTAACCATATTTATATAGTTGAATGGAAGGATTGATTACGAAATTCATCTAGGTGGTCATTCATCGTATGAGTTTTCTTTGCTGAAAAATAAACATCTTCAAAGTGCTGTTTTTTTTTAGATAAATATGCTGCATGCATCTTCATAATCCTGCACTTGCTGTTATTGCACTCTGGTTAGACCCAAACTGCATTTCGTTGCCTTGTACTTGTACATGTGTAATGACAATAAAGTTGAATCTAATCTAATCTAATCTAATAAACCTCAAAATGTTATTACATTCACATTAAACTATTTTCCAGAGCAACTTAGTGTAATCAGATACGTTTTAATCTGTGTAAAAAACTTTAATGCTAGTACAATTAGGTAATGCTCTAAAAATATCCCCAAATCCCTTTTAGAGATAATTGTTATACTGAGAGTCCTATCTTTTTTTAATGCTCTAAATATGATATTAATATCAACTGAAGGCTTTAGAGAAACAAACTGGGCAAAGAGCATACAAATTTATACTTCTGTTCACTAGCTCCCCTTCCTGGACCGAATGACCATTACCCTGTGCACCTCTCTTTCAATCCTCGTATATGAGTTTGCGTGCGATTTTATAATGTTTTCATCGATGTCAAGACCTTAGTCTTAAACATGAGGAGCAGTGCACTAATTCTCCCCTGTGTCACCTACATCGAGCTGTATGGCTGTTTACTCTACGCCTTATTTCCTCTTTATCTTTCACGGCCCGGGTTGTCAAAGTCTGTGAGTTTAATATTGATTTAATAAACTACTTTTACTGTAACATGTCAGGCCACATTAGGATCAGGCAGCTCGGAGCTCAAGTGGAAGCTACCTTTGCACGCGATGTGGCTCTCGGCACGTGCTTTTTTATTTATTAAAGTGACAGTAGTGAACTGGGAGAAATTGCAGAGCCTCTGTGTATGTCATGTCCCGGAAGTGATTCAAAGTAGGACATATCGCTTAGTGTTTTGTAAACAGACGTCTTAGACCTATATTGGACAAGCCCCTTGCGGTCAGGGTGCACGGGCTTTGGGCTTTGAAACCAAAGGTGGAGAAACATGCTGCCGTAAATCCCCATTCCCGTTCCATCCTTCTCACTCATCTCTCAACCTCAAGGGTTTGAAGCGAGACAAACATCAAGAGGCCACGGGTGTCAGTTTGATGATGGGCTCTTGTTCCCGGTTGGACTGTATTAACACTTTCATATGACCAAACACAAACATCCACACGGCCACAAAGCCATGTAAAAGCTTTTCACAAAAGAAAAGTACCATTAAAAACAATTTCCTCTCATGTGAAGCAGTCTGAGTAGACTCTTACTTTATATCTTAAATCAACATTTCATATATTCACTAATGTTTTTTTAATCTGCATTTATTTATATTTTAAACTGAGGCATTGTTGTTTAGGTAAATAAAACTATGCATGCAATTAACTCAACTCAGGTCAAGAGATGCCTTTAGGTGCACAGCTTAAAAAAGCTAACAAATACTTCAGACCCTCAACTATATAAGCTTAAGTATGTTTTGTTTATATTTTTATCACCTTGCTACATGCAAACTGTGTTATACAAAACTGATTCCAAAAAAGTTCAGACACTGTACAAATTGTTTATAAAAACAGAATGCAATGATGTGGAAGTTTAAAATTTTAATATTTTATTCAGAATACAACATAGATGACATTTCAAATGTTTAAACTGAGAAAATGTATCATTTTAAGGGAAAAATAAGTTATTATAATAAGTTAAAATATTTCATGGCATCAACACATCTCAAAAAAGTTGGGACAAGGCCATGTTTAACACTGTGTGGCATCCCATCTTCTTTTTATAACAGTCTGCAAACGTCTGGGGACTGAGGAGACAAGTTGCTCAAGTTTAGGAATAGGAATGTTGTCCCATTCTTGTCTAATACAGGCTTCTAGTTGCTCAACTGTCTTAGGTCTTCTTTGTCGCATCTTCCTCTTTATGATGCGCCAAATGTTTTCTATTGCTGAAAGATCTGGACTGCAGGATGGCCATTTCAGTACCCGGATCCTTCTTCTACGCAGCCATGATGTTGCAATTGATGCAGTATGTGGTCTGGCATTGTCATGTTGGAAAATGCAAGGTCTTCCCTAAAAGAGACGACGTCTGGATGGGAGCATATGTTGTTCTAAAACTTGGATATACTTTTCAGCATTGATTGTGCCTTTCCAGATGTGTAAGCTGCCCATGCCACATGCACTCATGCAACCCCATACCATCAGAGATGCAGACTTCTGAACTGAGCGCTGATAACAACTTGGGCTGTCCTTATCCTCTTTAGTCCGGATTACTTAGCATCCCAGTTTTCCAAAAAAAACCTTCAAATTTTGATTCGTCTGACCACAGAACAGTTTTCCACTTTACCACAGTACATTTTAAAATGAGCCTTGGCCCAGATGTCTGCGCATCTGTTTAGATATGGCTTCTTTTTTGATCTATAGAGTTTTAGCCGGCAACGGCGAATGGCACGGTGGATTGTTTTCACCGACAATGTTTTCTGGAAGTATTCCTGAGCCCATGTTGTGATTTTCATTACAGTAGCATTCCTGTATGTGATGCAGTGCCGTCTAAGGGCCTGAAGATCACGGGCATCCAGTATATTTTTCCGGCCTTGACCCTTACACACAGAGATTGTTCCTGATTCTCTGAATCTTTGGATGATATTATGCACTGTAGATGATGATAACTTCAAATGCAATTTTTCTCTGAGAAACTCCTTTCTGATATTGCTCCACTATTTTTTGCCGCAGCATTGGGGGAATTGGTGATCTTCGGCCCATCTTGACTTCTGAGCGACACTGCCACTCTGAGAGGCTCTTTTTATACCCAATCATGTTGCCAATTGACCTAATAAGTTGCAAATTGGTCCTTCAGCTGTTTCTTACATGTACATTTAACTTTTCCGGCCTCTTATTGCTACCTGTCTCTTTTTTAAAATGTGTAGCTCTCATGAAATCCAAAATGAGCCAATATTTGGCATGACATTTCGAAATGTCTCACTTTAAACATTTGATATGTTATCTATATTCTATTGTAAATAAAATATAAGTTTATGAGATTTGTAAATTATTGCATTCCTTTTTTATTCACAATTTGTTCAGTGTCCCAACACAGTCTGACTGAGAATTAAATTTAGGCATATTGATCTAGAAAAGATGGACAGATCATGATCACATATGGCTTCTTCTTTGCATTAATTAACCTGTATTTGTGGATGACACATTGCAGACAATGATTTCTGGAGGTGTTGTTGAGACTTCCAATAGAGAAACTATATTTCTATTATGGTTAGTTGTTTTTAATGCAGTGCAGCTTGAGGGCCTAAAGATCACAAGCATGCAATATTGATTTTCACTTTTTTGATATTATGTACTGTAAATGATGACATAATTAAAGTTATCACAGTTTTATGTTGACAAACATTATTCTGAAATTATTCCATAATTTGTAATGCCGATTTGAATGTTGGTAAACCTCTGCCCATATTTACTTCTTAGAGACTCTGCCTCTTTAAACCACGTTTAATGCTCAATCATGTTACCGACCTTTTGCCAACTAACCTAATTAGTTGTGAAATGTTCCTCCAGCTGTTTTTTTGGTAAGACCTACTTTTCCAACCTTATGTTGCCTCTGTTCCGCTTCTGTGAGTCACGTTGCAGCCATTAAATTCAATATTACCATATTTTTTCCTTAAAATTCTTCAGGTTTTTAATTTGAACCAATTTGATATTGGATACTTTATGGGTTTATGATATTATTGCATTCTGTTTTATTTACATTCACTTTTTTGGAATTGGGTTGTATGGGTTGAATTAAAAGATTTGGAGTGGCCTGTATAAGAGCCCCAAACCAATTGAACACCATTGGGATGAACTGTAATGCTGATTCCACCCCAGGCATTCTCACCCTACATCAGGACCTGACTTTACCAACACCCTTGTTGCTGAAACACAAATCTCCACAACCACATTCCAAAGTCTAGTGGAATGTGGAGTCTAGTGGAGTATTTTTCCAGAAGAGTGGAGGTTTTTATAACAGCAAATGGGGACTAAATGTAAATGTATATGTTCAAAAAACACATTCAAATTTTATGACCAGGTGTCCACAAAATTTTGTCTATAGGGTGTAGCTTCATACAGTTTAATGAAATGGCTTTTCTAAATTATATTTAAAAAAAATCATAAACTGTTGTAATTTTGGATAAGCAATGTATTTGATATGGTGGTGGCTGGTGCAGATTTGTCAAAATACTTTTGTCAAGCGATCTACATTTTATACTCATTTTGTACGAAATTGCACCATCTACTGCTGGGTACAGGAAAATATTTATTTAATTTAATAAATGGATCTTATGGCAATTAAAAATGAATCAACAAAGATGGTGATAAAAAATACAATTTATTCATGATTTTCAGATGCTAGTTACATTAGTCATCAAATTGAGTTAAATACAAAACATAAATTTCAGTTTTTGAAAATAACAACTATTTGTAGAAAGTTAAAATAATGTAAAGGATATTTAGCTAATGTATCTTACAATGGCACGTTGGGTCCAGTGTCTGTTATTCACATGTTCACAATAAAAGGCTTCTGCATTCTTAGTTACCTGTTTCTGAAAATGTTGTACAACCTGCTTACAATTAAGTATTCTCTTGTAGGTGGGAGCCCAATAGTACCTAGTAAAAAGATGAACAGTGGTCAGTTAATCCAGGCATAAATTTCAGGCAGAGGCATCAAAGAAGTTGAGTACAAGAGCTTTTAGCTTGTGCTATGTGCTGTGATCTTCTCATCATTGACGTGAGGCCTAATAAACATTTTATGGGACCGCTACCTCATGGGGCCAGCCATCTTGACATGAGGCATAATGGAAGATTTCAAAGGAAAGTTTTAATGCTTTGCTCGGAAAAAATTATTTAAAATGTTCGTACAAATAAATTATTTATATTAATTTGTAAAGGAAATAATGATAATGTGTTATATAAAAAAGTACTACAAAGTTTCTTAAAACAATTATAGTGATATTTAGGTCTGAAACATTCAGTTAGTTTATTTTAAAGACTTAGTCATCTATACTGTTAATTGTTGCAGACAAATCAGATGTTCTGGAGAACAGCTTAAGAACAATTGCTTTGTCTTATAAATAAACAAATGTGATTACTGAAGTGAATGAAAGGAAGTGGGTGTCAAACCTTGATATTTAATGAAACTAATTGAGACCTAAACAAGTGAAACTGCTGAAAGTATCATGCTACATAATCTACAGTGTGTCTTAAAAGTCTTCATACATAAGGAAGATTAAAACTATTGCAACATGTTTTCCAAAAATTATTAGGATTCACTAAAATAATATATTGGCAAGGTTGTGATGGACAGGCAATTACATGTATAACACCAGATGTGCTAATATGAGTTTATCACGAATGGGAGAGGAGACTTATTGCTATTACAAAGAAATGACAATCATGAAAATTATGTTTTGTAAATACAGTAAGATATTTGCAAAAAAAAAAATTACATTTTCCATATGTATAAACAGTTTTGGCACACCCTGTAAAATGCAAGTGTATGTAAGTCACATATATGGATTAGGTTGGCAAAAGTATATTTTGCAGGACTTAATAAACAAAATGTAAAACATTAATTTGAATTACACAAAATCAGATGAGAAAAACATTGACATTTTTTGTGTTTAACTGATTACATTACCAATAGTTTTAGACTTTGTGACAGTTGACTAAACTTAAGATCTTCTCTCATTACCATTATGTTTAGAAAATGACATTTTAGACACTAACATATTTTATATTAAATGTAACACTTTTTCAGATAGTTTGTCGTATAGTATATTTCATATTATTTCCTCCAGTGGGGAAACTGAGGTTACTGAAATTTTTGTTTCTTAATTATGAAATTTTGTATTTATTCTGCGTATTAAAAAAGTTTGGTTTGGTCGCAATGAAACACATTCACACAGTTTCTTTATAAATATCTTGTGATTTAATTTAAGTGAGCATGCTATGTGAGATCATATGTTGTTTTTCTTTTACATCTAGCCCTTGACAATGCCATGTTTGCACCCATTCCATGGGTTTTTCAGTACCCTAATTCCAGGCTTTTAAATGTCAATGTAGTTCCCTTTCAGGAAGTTGAGCTGCACCAAAATGCTTTGGGAACACCCGCGTTTTCCACAATCTGAATCATGGGTAAAATCTGGCCAATAGAGAGCACTCTCCGAGGTGAGGCGGTCTTGTGGCTCCACCCTCTCCTGCTGGGACGAGCTCCCGTTCACCGGGGAAAGCACCACTTCGGCGGTTATTTTTTCCGGCGCGTGTAAGACGGTGCTCCGGATCGCTTCCTCCGAGAAAGAAAATTTTTGGGATTTTTTGGGGCCTACCGTTTTTTCCCGACCTAGGTGTCTAGGTCCTAGGAGACCCCATATGGCTATAAATTCCCTTTGGCCTAGCACTCTCGCCCCTCACCTTCACAAAGTGCATGAATGCGGCTCTAGCCCCGCTACCGCTTCAGAGGATCCGCATTCTGAACTATATCGACGACTGGTTGGTATTAGCTTGATCAGAGCTTCAGGCGGTCCGACATCGAGATTGTTCTTGCCTGCATGGAGGAGCGTGATTCTGCGTGGCCTCCTCCGTATGAGGCCGTTCCAGTGGTGGCTCAGAGACAGAGTGTTCTTCCGAGGGGACAGCCCACTCTGCACTATCAAGGTTTTGAGGCGAGCTCTTTGAACCTTAGATGTATGGAGGGAACGCGCATTCCTGTCTCAAGGCCCCGTCCTGGGTGCACCTTGTTGTCGTGTGATGCTAACGACAGATGCATCCCTGGGGAGCGGTCATAGCCCTTGGCCACTCCACCCAGCCAGATGATGGCTGTGTTTTTTTGGCACTACAACACTTCCTCCGAGACCTGAGAGGTTACCACGTGCTGGTCCGTGTGGACACTCTCACCCAGCCCCACTAGCGGCTGTTTCTAGCGGCTGGTCTCTCTACTGAGGTAATTGGGACCATCCTCCATTCCAGAGCTCCCTCCACAAGGAGGTCGTATGCCGCCAGATGGCAGCTGTCCTGCAAGTGGTGTGAGCACCAGTTGGGTCGGTTTTGGAGTTTTTGCAGGAACAGTTTTGTACATGGTTTGCCTCGTCCACCTTAAAGGTTTATGCGTCGGCTATCGCGGCTTATTGTACCCCACCTGCGAGGCAGTCGCTAGGGAAACAACCTCTCGTGACACTTTTCCTGCGCGGCACCTGGAGGCTGAGGTGGATATGATCCAGAGTGCTTGTGTGGGACGTGGCCGTCGTGTTGGTGGCTCTATCTGAGCCCCCCTTCAAGCCTTCTGTTCCAAGGTGGCCCTTAGGTACCTGTTGGTTAAGACCGCCTTACTTTTGGCGATATCCTCCCGTAAAAGGATCTGGGATCAGGGACCTACAGGCCCTGTCTGTAGCCCCATCTCTCCTGGAGTTTACCCCTGGCATGGCCAGTGCTTTCCTTTACCCTAGAGCTGGGTATGTACCTAAGATCCCTACGGCTCCATCACAGCCTGTCATGTTGCAGGCATTCTGCCCTCCTCCCTTCCTAGCTCCAGACCAGGAGAAGCAGAATCGACTGTGTCCAGTGAGGGACACTCGTTCCCTGAGGGAACGAGACGCAGCGTCTTGAGCCATACCTTCTCCTTACTCAGAAGCTTATGTCGCTACCATCGCTCAGCCGTTTTGTAGCTTCCTGGATTACGTGTCATCACCCGCCCTCACGACTTGCTTGTTGGCCAGATTTTGCACGTGATTCAAATCATGGACAACGCAGGGGCGTTCCCAAAGTGTTTTGAGTGTTTCGTTCCCTCAGGGAACTAGAGTTACATATGTAACCTAGAGACAATCTAATCACACTGTAAATTTTAAATAAAATTATAAGATGCTGCCAGACCCTCTCTTATTTCACAATGATTATCTAACAGTGTTACATTTTCGGCCACATTCAAGCTGTAACTCATACAGTTTAGGTGCACCTATTTGCTGATCGGTCAATTATCAGGTTGCTAAGACAATTGATCAAACTCCCTCCCCTCTCTCTGTTCAGCATCATACAGCATAAGACTATAAAGTGTACACTAACTAATAAAGTTAACTAATATATATATATATATATATATATATATATATATATATATATATATATATATATATATATATAATTGGTGTAAAGGTACACGTAACTTATGAGTACAGGAATTTCGGTTCAATCATGTGTACTAAATGCAATCCTTTCCTTTTTATATCCAGAAAATAGTTAAAATTGGAGGTCCCTCAGGAATGTATTAAGTGGCGGACCGCAAGTATGTTTAGTATCTGCCTCGCCCTTTAAGGTCATTCTTCTTTTATTATTATTAAACTTAAAACATACACATCAGCTTTAGCTATACAGAGGCCAGTTTTATCTATACAGAAGAGGTAATCGCCAGCTCAATGACTGTACATTTCCCAGTTCCTGTGTCTGGAAAACAAGCCCAAATCCCCCCGCCCCACTTGCACTAAAACCCCCATCCCTCCATTGCTTAAATATAAACTATATACTTTCTTATATATATATATATATATATATATATATATATATATATATATATATATATATATATATATTATACTTTTTATACTTTCTTATATATATATATATATATATATATATATATATATATATATATATATATATATATATATATTATTATTATTTTTTTTTATAATTTTTTTTTTTTTTTTTTTATGTGTGTATTTAGTTGCTTTGTTTTTGTTAAAAGAGATTACAAAAACACAAAAACACATAGCTCTGAATTATTTGACCTTGGCTTTCTTGTAAAATATTTTTGCATGAATGCACCCAATGCCCGGATGAGTTCTGATTAGGAAATCTTCTCATACTGTGAGAAAAAAACCTCTGAGTAAATTACATTAAATGAGAGGAGATCTTTTGCTGTTGCCAATGGTTACCACCATCAGGACAAACACATGCGAGTTGGGTTATTCTTTCCATTAGTTTCTAGGCAACATGTTTCTGGACCTTGTACTGTAACCTGTCACACTGATATTCCCAAAAGACAACAAACAAATACACATTCCTGCTTCTTAGAAGCCTTTCAAGGCTTTATATGCTTTAATGCTGTTGATGTTTCTTAATTTGCTAAAATGTTATGAACTTAGAAAACAAGAGGATGATTTATGGCTTTCCACATTTGAGGCAAATTAATTAGGGTGTTAAGGTTACATTATAATGTCTTTTTATATCAGGCTCATGCATATTAAAAGAAACAGGAGTGAATCTACACAGGGTAAATTATGTGCAATTTAAAGTCCACAGCAGCTTTGTGAACCTTAAGAGCAACAGGCCAGTGAAGAAATCATTTGTTCAGCTTTGCTCAGTGTAATAGCACCATCTGCATTTGCACAGGGGAAAAAAAGGTTATTAAACTGTACCGATACAGTGATGCAGTCAGGTCCATAAGTATTTGTCATATTTCTGCCACTGTATACGGATTTGGAATAAAGTATTCAATATATTATCTAAGTATTTCAGCATTAACTCAAGGGGTGTAACTAAATGTAAGGTCATGTAAAAATGTACAGCACTCATCAGAGCTAGCTGGCTAGCTTGTTACTAGTTAGTAGTTTTTCCACAGCTCCAGGAGGACATACCATATAAGTACCATACCATATGCATTGCAATGCAAGAATCATTTGATAAACGTGGATAATGGACATGTCTAATTTATACTGTATAACATTCTATTAATTATGCATGTGATGTAGTCGCGCTGTTTAAAAACAGGGGTTCCAATTTGCACAACCTACAAAAGGGAAATTGTGGGAAATTCGCTCCTTTCTCCATATGAGGTAAATGTCTTGCTACATGTAAATTAAATCTGAAATTAGACAAAGGTGATCATTGTCCTCGATATGTATTTAACTCCTTTTACTACTGGGAGTGTGTAGGTGCTAACATGAGCATCCTAATTGATTAGCTAAACCAATTATATCTCAAGGTTGCTGGGTAATTTTCCTGTTTCTGACCTGTCATCTGTGCACCTTTGTGTATGCTACAGAATTTTTAGCTTTGGCTAAAATATATTTCATTTGTATTTTTCTCTTGGAAGTTTGTGGCTACCTAATTGTCCACAGAGGGTAATAATGCCTTAACTCATTCTGGCATTCAAACAACAGTATTGTTGTTGCAGTTTACCTATTCTCTCTCTCTCTCTCTCTCTCTCTCATCTCCTGACCCCCTCAAACCCCCCACCCATACAAAATTTATTTCTTTTTTAGACTTTATAACAGCTTGTGATCTGCAAATTACGAATAACCTAGCAATCTATAATTATATAATCTGTATGTTTGTATATAATTTTAAATTACACTAGTTAATTATAATTTTAGACTTTTTAATGTTTTATTAGCATTAAAGTAAAAATGAAATATACATATATGTATCGAATTGCTCATTATACTAGTTGTCTATAAACAGGATTTATGCTTTACTGTGGATAACATAGTAAACTATCGAAGGAATATAATTTGTATATAATTTATCATTTGCACAATAGTACAAAAAAGCTGCATACAAATTAGTGCATAGCGAAAAACTTCAGTAATATAGTATATATTTTTTCCTTTTTTAAGTTTATGATTATCATTGATACAAATGTCTAACCCCTTCATCTCCAACACCAATCACAATTCACCCTCCCTCATGTGGTTGCTATGAAACAATTTTTTTTTTTATCTCAAAGGATAATTCATTTACCCTCGGCATGCAAATATATAGACAATTAACCACTTTTGTTTGCATAATAAATTTGGATATTTAATGGGAACACATCCAACATGCAGGCAGACAGTGCTTTACAAAGAAACACAAAGCTGGGCTGCATTGTTCTGGGCGGAACACCCTATCCACTGCATTCATTTGCTGCTACCTGATTTCAGAGAGAGAGAGAGAGCCAGGAAAGGGACGGTAAATTACCCCGAGCGCCATACACTACTTTAATTACAGCCTTCAAGACAAGAGAAGGGCTCCATTGATGTGCAGATGAGGGTGGACTGCTGGATGGGGTGTTGAGCTGAAAAAGCCCATGTTTTGGTGATTTGCTGTCAAAAGAACAGCTGGTTTGCCATTTTTCTCTCAAATTAGATTTCAGCAAAGCAATGCAATGTAGAGTGTTCAGCGAGGGCAAAAATCTCAAAAGTTATTCCTCTTCTGCTTGTTCCCTCTCTTTTAACCATCAGAAAAAAGTCAATCCGGAGTTGTGTTAATTATCCTGAGAGGAGTGAGGAAGCAAACATCAGCATTCAAAATGGGTTCAAAGGTTGAATTGAGATGTTCTTCGGCAGGATGCATTTTCCAATATGGCTTTTCAGCAGTTTCATAATAGACAGTAATTCAGTATCATTCAATAATATATTCTAATCACTACTGGTTTATCCAGCTAACATTTGAATTAATAAATGAGTAGCAGTAAAGTGGAATAATAAAACCTTAATAGCAGATCCTACAGCAGTATGATTTCATGTAAATGATGATGATGAGTGACTAAAAGTGTGGAGTGTAAAGGTATTACTTCAGTCCATGGCTGTGGTGGTGATCTGATGTGGTTTCTCACTTTCTCTAACACAAGTGGGTAACAGACACAGACACACACACAGACACTTGGGACAGTAGTGCAAAGATCCAAAATCAGGTAATGGTTCAGGGATGTCAGTGTCAGTATAGTGAATTTACTTGTTTGTCTTAAAGAGTAAATGACTAAATACAGTAATCCCCATTTATTGCGGTGGTTACGTTCCAAAACCTTCCGTGATAAACGAAAACACCGTGATAAACGGACGCCAACCCAAGAATGCTATTTTATGTATACAGTACTGTGCTGTATTAACATTTTACTTCATTTTATAATTATAATTATATTTTAATTAATATATTTCATTATTTCAACATAAAACTCAACAAAAAACAATTCCCCATAGGTTTTTGGTCTATCCTGCTATCTGCAATAGACCGAGAAAATTAACGTACAGCATATAATCCCCATAGATTTATTGCAATGTAGATTGCAAATCTCATAAACAAAATATTCTATTCAAAATAGAACATAGCATACATATCACATTTTTTAACTGCGGAACTGTACCATTTTAAGGTCATTTTGAATTTGATGACTACATGTTTTAAAAAGTTGGAAAAGTATAAGTTACTAAGAAAAGAAACAGCTGGAGGAATATTTTGCAACTAACTAGATTAATTGGCAACCAGTCAGTAATATAATTAGCTTCAAAAAGAGTATATTTAGAGAATTTACATTTTGACATTTGAGTCTCTCAAATGTAAAGATGAGCACAGGTTCACCAATCTGCCAAGATGCAATATGCAATATGTCTTTATGTTAAAGAAAAGTGTGCAATAATTCATTTCAGCATAGTTTGGGCTGATGGTATCCTGAATGTGTAACCTGTGAACCAGTGTTGAATATATTCATTGATAGAGACTTCAAAAAGCACTTTTGTACACCGCTCTGGACAAGGAAGATTGCCGAATGTTATAAATGTAATGGCCATTTAAAATGGACTGAGGCAATGTAGAAAACTGTTTTGTGATCAGACAAATTTTTAAATTATTTTCAGAAACCATGGATGATGATTCCTCTGGGCTAAAAGGTGAGGGCCCATTTGGTCTGGGGGTGCATTAGTGCATATGGAATTGGCAGGTATTACATCTGGAATGGCAGCATCAATGCTGAAAGGTATATGCAGGTTTTAGAACAACATATGCTTCTAACCAGACCACATCTTTTTCAGGAAATGACTTGCATATTTAAGCTAGACAATGCTAAACCAAATACTGCATCTTTTACAGTAACATTGCTTTGTAGTAAAAGAGTCTAGGTGCTGAAATTGCCTGCCTGCAATCTAGACCTTTCAATAGTTGAAAACATTTGGTGGATCATAAAACAAAATATATAACAGAAAAAGAACCAGGTTTGTTGAACAGGTAGAATCCTGTATAAGACACAAAAAACTCCAGCAACTGGTCTTCTCAGTTCCCAGACATAAATATGCTACACAGTGGTAACCATGGCCCTGCCTCAAGTTTTTGAGATGTGTTGCTGCAATTAAATTTAAACTCACCTTATTTCTTTTTTTATTTTATTTTTAAACTTTTAATATGTTTTCTATGTCCTATTGTGAATAAAATATCAGTTTATGAGCTTTGCTAATCATTTCATTCTGTTTGTATTTACAGTTTACACAGTGTCCCAACTTTTTTTTGGAACTGTGGTTGTGTTTATAATAAACACAATATCAAACTTAATTAAGGGCTGTTGCATTACACCTGTATTATATTAATAATAAAAGTTGCATTTCTTTCCCCTTATTACTGATTTCCTGATATTTAGAAATACATAAAACTTGCAAAAAATCTATAAACATATATATTTATAAGAAACATTACTCTGCATAACTAATGGTAATTTCTTTTCAAAAATTTCTAGTTCAGTGAAACAAAATGAAAACTATCCCACAACAGAGTTCAATGCCAATACACATATAAATAGTTATTTAAGCTATAATACACAATACAGCAATATGCTTGTAATATCAATGACCTCTAATAAAAGACATAAAACTGGTACATATTTTTCAAATGTTATTCCAAATTGGACTGCAGTTGACATAGTGACAATGTCAGGATATTATGTAGGTGGGAGTCAAACTGCTTCTCAGTTTACACATGTTCAAGGTCATAAGGCTAAAAGTGGGCAGAGGGAGGTACTGTTAAAGTTTTCCCAGCTTCAAAATAAAACAAATAATGCTATGTTAAGTCTGTTTCAATTACATGTTTTCTTTTCTCCTCTTTTCATATATGGCATGGCAGGCTAAATCAAATGTCACCAAGGGGCAACTCTGGCCCATTGGTCTGAGTTTCGGCATCTCTTATATATACATACTTGATTACAAGATACGTACTTCAGAGAGTAAATAATATACATGTTTAAGCAAGAAAGAGAGAAAGAATCTGACCTTATGTAAACTTCAGGCATGTGAAAAGAAAAAAAAAATTCGATTTCATTGACGATGAAACCATTGTCTCTTCTCCATAGATTCTTATTTTCACTCCTGCCCTTTGTCTTTTAACATTTTTCTGATTAGCAGCCACATTCTATCACTCCACAGACAACTCAATTTTCATTCAGAGGGGGAGGGAGATGGAATGGGTGACATCGAGGACCCCAGCAGGCCGGCTGCCGAAGCTGATAATTAGACTTCGCCAAACCGCCAGGGTCAAAGAGGCAGAATTATTTGGCTTGTGTAGACAGCAATTTCCCTGAGCCACACGAGACAAGCCATCACAAGCTGTTGCACATGTGCACCAGGGAAGCCTTCCGCCTGGGGTTGGAGTCCATCCTGTATTCCCTACAGAAATTCATGTATTGAAAGTAACAACGAAGGGGGGTGGCTGGAGCATTTAATTTGACTCTTTCAAAGGGATCAGCCTGTCAATTTCCAGGACTAGTTCACAGCTCTGACACAGTTCAATAATCATGCCAGGCCTTTATTCTGTTTTTTTTTCTGTATCCACAGCGCTCCCTCATTCCTTTCTGAAGAGAAGGCTGTGCATTGGGGTCACAACCTTCACTTAGCCTATCAAATGTGGCAGAATTTAATGATGAGGTTGCTGTCTCTTGTGCATGCTTTTGTACCTGCTTCAAACAAAAGAGTTTTTTTCTGAGTCAAAATGCCATCAGAGCTTTATTAAAGGGCCTTGGGAAAAAAGATGTAAGAAATATAGTGCTGTATGGCTGTTAGACAGAGGATTGCATCATCCCTTCATAACAAATGTCAGGGTAGGATGCCATTTTATGGCTCACAAGATGGAAAATGCTTAATACTATTAGGAAATAACCCTGAGCTGATGGATATACAGTCATAAAAAATTAAAGTACACCTTCTTTAAATTCTATGTTTTTACTAACAGGTCAAAATCATCTTGCCCTTAGCAGGTCTTAGAATTAGGTAAAAAGAACTTCAGATAAACAACAACTCATAACAAAGTGAAAATGGAAAAGCCATGTGAAAAAAATTAAGAACACTTACTTCTACCCTAGGATTTAAAAGACTAAGTAGTAACCAGGTGCTGCTAAATAAATGCCTTTGATGCAGTGATCATCAGCAAATGTTTAACCCTCAATAAAAGCTGAAGTTTTAGAAGATTGCTGGTCTAGAACTTTCAAGTATGTTTTAACAAAATGCCAACAAACAAGGCTGATACATTTATACAGAACACAATTACTTAAGGTTATTGATGCTGAAGCTGGTTCCACAACATATCAAATCATATGATTTACTTAGTTTTTCAGACAAGATTTCTCCAGTTCAGCTTGATATTTCTAAAAAATAAATGATGACATGGCATAATATGTTGTGTTGTTGGTCATTTGAGGTTGTATTCACCTAAAGTTCTGCTGAGGACCAAATTATTTTATTTTGTCCTAAAATGTAGAACCATAAAACTCAAAGGGAATGTACTTTCATTTTTACTGTAGCTGTAATTTGGCTTGCAATTTGTCAATTAGGAATTCAATCATTTTTATTTGTATAGCGGAATTTCACAGAACAACCCAAGGCTTTGATGAGAAACTATCCCAAGCTGCACAGAGTGACCTCCAATCGAAGAGAACACCATCCAGAGGCAGGCCTGGACGAAGTGGGAAGATCCACGGAGGGGAGAGGGGCAGAAACAGTGGTCACGGGAGCCTCAGGAGCATGTTTAACGCAACCGAGAGAGAGAGAGAGAGAGAGAGAGAGAGAGAGAGAGAGAGAGAGAGAAAGGGGTGACAGGAAGAGAAAGATATGGATTATTATGTCTTTATTGTTGTACGAAAGTTAATGTCACTGTGCAGTTTGGACTCACTATAAAAGCATAGCTAAAAGGGAGAACCAGAAGGTAACACCGATATAAGGGATCTCTGGGACAAGAGACGACCCACCACACCACCATCAACAAACCTGAGTGAACGTGTGAGGGGACAACAGAATACAAATATCCCAGTTCACCAAACACTTCATATATCCATGATCCCTCCAGATCTGCGCCTTTACCTAAGAAAAAATCTACTGATAAAAGGCTTGACTAAATAAATACGTTTTCAACCCCGACTTGAACACTAAGACTGTGTCTGAGTCCCGAACACTGATTGGAAGGTTGTTCCATAACTGTGGGGCTTTATAAGAGATCTGCCCCCTGCTGTAGTCTTCATTATTTGAGGAACCAACAGATAGCCTGCACCTTTTGATCTAAGTAGGCGTGGTGGATCATACTGGTACAGAAGTTCACTCAGATACTGCGGTGAGAGACCGTTAAGTGCTTTATACGTCAGTAGTAGTATTTTATAATCAATGCGAGATTTGATTGGGAGCCAGTGTAGACTGATTAAAACAGGGGTGATGTGGTCATATTTCCTAGATCTAGTAAGGACTCTTGCTGTTGCATTCTGAACTAAGGTGAAAGAAGGCGGTCCTGGTGATATTATTCACATGAGCCTTAAAGGGAAGACTAGGTTCAATAATAACACCAAGGTCTTTGACTGGTCTTTGACCATCCAGAGATGCTACGTAATCAGAAAGTTTGCTTCTAGCTGCATGTGGTCCTAGTAAAAGTACTTCCGTCTTATCTGAGTTGAGCAGAAGAAAGTTATCAAGCAAACACCTGGGAATGTTCTAAAAATGTAAATGTTTTGGAGACAGTCAATCCATTTGGATAACACATTCCATAACATATATTTTTTTACTTTATCTATAAATTATACAGTACAAGAAACAGTCCCTATGTGCTTTAGCCAACAATATACAATTCTGTATGGCAAAACACTGACACAGTAAATTGACACAGTATGGTCCAGTTTTCCCATCTGTTTTCCCCTTAAAGTGTACAGTAATAATTAGCAATTGCTGTTTACAGTGTTAAATCTGTGAAACATACAGTATACCACAAATCAACAACTACTTAAGCATTAACTAAACTGGTTTAATTATTTTCTTTAATGAGGTATGTGGCCGGTGTACCCTTGCCAATGGTCCAAGTATGGCTCTATGACACAATAATGTGGAAGAGAGATAAGATTAATAAGATTTTCCCTAGCATTTTAAGACCTCAACTTGTAAATATTCACATCTTGACAGGTGCAACAAAACAAGCAGAAGTTGGAAAAGTTGTTGGAAATTCTTTCAGGCAGCCTTTTCAGAGAAGTGTGTTTTTTTTGTGAGATGAGCTGTCGCAGTGGCAGTGGATGCAAACAGGGGGACAGCTGTGTAATTATACTATTTTTACTGCCAGCAGCTCAGTGTGCGAGAGGAGAATTAGCATCACACCTGTGCATAATTGGCTAAATTAGCTTGCATAATGCCAGCGCCGATCAGCATTGGCCGCTAGTGGGGTGGGTAGTGGTACATGGAGAATCTCAGGAGTTGTTTGGACTCCCCCTGGAATTTCTGTCTGAGTAAGAAAAGCACGGCCTGTAATCTTACAGCTTAGGCTGAGGGTACATTTGAGGACCCCCTTCGCATGTGTTGTCAAACAATAGGCAAGTTGAGGCGCTGATCTAGTTTTCGTGGATCTGTTTGAGCAGGAAAAAGAAGCAAACAACCCAGCACTCTACTCCACTTTTCTGCTTCAAGTCACAGTGAAGTCTTTGAATTATTATTATACTTGTTTGTACCTTTAGAACAGCAATTCTGGTGGATCAGTGGTTGCATGTTTATTGCAAGGAACTATTCATAAATATTATCAAACTAACCAAAAAAATAATCCAACTTTTTGTAAATTACGGGTTTTACATAATATAGCTAGCTAATAAGTGTATAATATGAATACATATTCCAATCAGCCATCCCATTAAAAGAACCTGCCTAATATTGTGGAGGTTCCCCATGCCATAATAATAGTTTCAAACTGTTGCAACGTGGATTCCTCAAGACCTCTGAAGGTGTGCTGATGTGCTGGGGAAGTGGTAGCTCAGAGGTTAAGCCAGTGGGTTACTGATCAAAAGGTCAGGGGTTCAAGCTGTGACTCTTGGGCCTTTGAGCAAGGCTCTCAAACCTCTGTGCTCCAGGGGTGCTGTATCATAGTTTATTCTGTGCTCTAACCCAAGGTCCTCAGCAAGCTGGGATATGCGAAGAAAATAATTCCACTGTTCAATAATGTATATTGACAAAAAAAGGCTATTCTATCTGGCACCAATAGAGCAAGTGCCACAAGTCCAATAAATTGTAAAGTGGAGCCTCCATGGATCAGATTTAATCCAGCACATTCCATAGATATTCAGTGAATTAAGAGTGAGATCTCTTTGTCATGTGGCTCAAACCATTCTGCTCAATTTTTGCAATGCAGCAGGGCACATTTTCCTGCTACAAGAGTGGGTGAGGGGTGTTCTAGGTCTGCAACAATGTTTAAGTGGGTAGTAGTGTACATGTCAAAGTAGCATCCACTGTAATATCCACTGTAATATCCACTGCATCAAGATAATCATTGTTAGTTATTTTAACTATTAGTTGTTTATTATGGCTGATGCTTGTGTGAGGACGGATGCATTACATATTATGGATAATGTAATGATAACAGAGATACATACATCTTCTTTTTCTTCTTTTGGCTTCTCCCATTAGACATCGCCAAAGCGGATCATCCATCTCCATACCCCCCTGTCCTCTTAATCTGCCTCTTTTAACCCAACTACCTGCATGTCTTCCCTCACCACATCCATAAACCGCCTCCTTGGCCTTCCTCTTTGTCTCCTTCCTGTGGCTCCATCCTCAGCATTCTCCTACTGATATACCCCATGACCTATCACACATCATGCACATCACATATCTAAACCTCTCAAACCTCTAAGATCTCAATCTCGCCTCTCTCACCTTCTCTCCAAAACGTCCTACATGTGCTGTCCCTCTAATAAACTTATTTCTAATCATGTCCATCCTCATCACTCCCAATGAAAACCTCAACGCCTTCATCTCTTCTACCTCCAGCTCCACCTCCTGTCTTTTACTCAATGCCACTGTCTCTAAACCATACAACATCGCAGGTCTCACCACAGTCCTATAAACTTTCACTCTTGCAGATACCCTTACATATGCTTAATAATTCTACTCATTAATGTCAAACATCAGAAAGGTTGCCCTCTAACAGAATGTTTTTCCTGTTAGTTACTGTATTGTCAACAGACAATAGGATGTATATATAGCCCTTTCTTTTATTTAATTTCTTTACTAGCAAGAATAGCAGCAAGTAATCTGAGAATGCATTTAAAATGTTACTAACCCTCAGCATATTGGACCACATTTTTCTTATTTGAAAATAATTGTAAGAATATTATCTGCCAAAGGTAAACATTGTGCTTTGTGGACAAGATATTTAAACCATGTTATTAGTCATAAAGTAACTTTTCATACAAAAGTTCATAGATCTTTTACTTGAACAAGTAGTGTAGTGGTGGATAACCACTACACCTAAAAAAATGCCACTAAACCTAATAAAAGGCACTGAGCAAATCAGGAAGTTGTAATTGCAAATTGCAACATGGCTCTTAAACTATCAAAAGCTCAGCTATCTGAAAAGTAAGGTATTTTAGATAAACATTAATATTTATCACTACTCACTATTATTTATTAACATTATTTATCACATTATTATTATTAAAACGTTATATACTTTTTTTACTTATTTATTATTATAACTTAATTTATTAAAAGTTATTTTAGATAAACACATTAGCCAAATAAATTCCAGTAAAATGAAAAAGGGGCCTGCAGGACAGAGATGGAAACGTGCACACATCCATCACTCAAGTAGAAGTACAGATACTTGTGTTTTCAAAGACTCTGGTAAAGGTTGAAGTATTGACTACACTTTTTAAATCAAGTTAAAGTAAATAGGTTTGGGCTCTGATATGTATGAAGTAAAAAGTAGCCATTAATACTACCTGTGTTAGTGTCATGCTGGTAAATGGACCTCACATCATATTAATATATTAATACAAAAGTATTTCAAACTTTGTTACCTAATAAATACATCCAGGCTGAACAACTACCATATAGAACACAAGCAGAGAAAAGATGATGATGATCAGGTGATAATAAATATCTTTGTTCTCAGTCATGTTTACATCGTTGACTCCCTCTTGTCTCATCCACATTATTAAATTATTGTCTTCTGCCTTGCTCGTTGTTAGCTTTGTAGGCTATCTGTGGTGTGTGATAGCCAGGAAATACAGTGGTAGGTTGAAAAAGCCACACATTGACAAGAAATAGGTTAATGGGCTGAAAATTGTGCGGAATGAGAAGACAAACGATTAATCATGTCACTAAATAGATTAAAAAGTCTGGTTTAGAAAATGTAAGAAGTAGAAAGTACAGATATTTCTGTAAAAATTTGTGAAAGTAAAAAGTTATCTAAAAAATACTGTGTCAGTTCTGATACCAGAAAAAAATATACTTACAAATACTAACAAAGTATTTGTATTTCATTACTTCTCACCTCTTCGGCAGGCAATCTGTACTTACACAGCACCCTCCTGCTTCCATTTCGCCCATTGGTTTCCATTAGTGGTTTTGCTCACTATTTCATCATGAGCTAAAAACCTGTTCCTTATCATCCCAGTCAGAATGTAGATATCCCGGCGGCATCCTATCCAGGTTGAACCTCTGTCTACTGTTCCCAGGATCCACATCAATCATGAGCACTAAAAGTGAATAAATTAATAAGTACCAACACTCCCCCAAAGTCTTTTAAATGTTGTTACTGTTATCATTTAGCTTCGCTGTGTGTGTGTGTGTGTGTGTGTGTGTGTGTGTGTGTGTGTGTGTGTGTGTGTGTGTGTGTGTTTTGTATCATATTCAAGAGACATGAAAATGTTTAACCTAGCAAACACAAGAAAGTATTTTTCATAATGTCTGGTCAATGTTCTGTTTTGGTTAACAAAGTCAGCCTTGTTCACATAATACTCATGCAATTTTCTATATTCTCTCGTTTTTTGGCTATATGACATCTGGCAAGCAACAGTTGCCAAACGTTATTTTTCTTTGGACCAATGCAACTCTCCCTGTGAGGGTGTTACTTTCTCATAAGAATAAGCTTGCCAAATTCCATAACCATTTCTGTAGTTTTCTTGGTCCACTTTAGTTGACAAAAATTATTTTTAAGGCTTTTCCTCTTCTAATTGCAATCTAATTTTTGGAACCAAAAAACAGTTGGGAAACCAGTAAATAAGTTTCAGCAGAATTTATTATACACTGTTATAGCTCAGGTCCACTGGCATTTTACATCATGTTATAGCCTGTGCATTATAAGCTTCATCGAATTTGCTCTAAGTATTTCTTAAACAGATTAATTTTCCCGAACAAGACGGACCGACAATCTTGTAGACTTTGTGATAAGCGGAAACTCAAGAATAACTTGAATTGTGTTTTATCGCCATCTACTGGACTAGTGCAAGTGCTGCAGCCTGGAAGAACGTTTCTTCCCCCATATTTGAATTTATTAAATGATTGTACGTTTTCTGTTGATACGTACAAATCGTGCTACATGCTTCTTATTTGTATTGTGTTGTGTCGCTTGCACATCTGCACTTTAAGTAGTCCTGTGCGTAGGTCTGCTAATGTCTTGTGTAAGTCAGTGTTTGGCGCGTGTAGCCCCTTGGACCTCGTTTCGTTTCACTGTGTACTGTACCAACTGCATATGGTTCGAATTACAATTAATTTACTTGGCTTGGCTTGGCCTGGCCTGGCTTGATCGGGATGTACTGATGGCTGTAGTTTTCATGGACAGCAGCTGGGGTTTTCTTAAACTTCTGGTAACAAGGGACCCTTTACTGGTAAAATGCATTTTTATTGTATTTTATCAGTAAACATTTTATTTTTGTCCACATAAAATGTTTATTTGGTAACTATTTGGTTCATTAATGAAATATATTGACCATAAGATTCATATGTTCTTTTTGAACATTTCATTTCCCATGTGCTGTCATACTAGTCCCAATATATTCATCTATATCTTAAAGTAAAATTGTGGAGGTTTCTGCTCATTTAGCCAAAAAGGTGTTGTAAAGTCAGTTACTGATGTAGGGTGAGGAGTTTGGTCTGATGTGCAGGGTTCCAATTCATCCCAATGTTGTTCAGTAGGGTTGAGGTCAGAGCGCTTTAGTAGGTCTCTCAAGATCTTCCATTTCAACCCATGTTCCAGCTTTGAGTCTCCTAGTGAAGTGTACATTTGAACGTCACAGAATTACACGAGACAACGCAGAACTAGCTGAGAGTAAGCAAGACAGAAACAGCAGGACTACGCATTAGTAAAATTGCAAAAAAGATTTTTTTTAAAGGACAATTGCACAGTGCGTTGCAGTTCTGAAGTGGGTCTAACAAAACAAGTCGGAAAAAAACTAGTTTCTATTACAATTCACCAATAACAATGTTATTAATATTAAATAAATAAATAACATTTTAATTCACAGAGTAATTTAGTTGAAATAAAATATTATCGTACGTTAATTTAGTCACATATATGATTTTAACTTTCGACTGCGAAAGAAGTCAAATTAACATGGCTGTTTATATCATCAGACGATCACCATATAATACCTTCAAATGTGTCATGAAGTAATAGTCACACACTTTCATTACTTCAATTATCACACATTCACTTTTTCAATGTAAAACAAACATTTGACTCATTTGTGGAGCACATAACAAAGTTAGCCAGTTAGCTTGTTGAGGGGGGGGGGGTGTATTGAATATATTACTCTTTGACCGGGAAGCGGAAGTTGCGCCTGAAGTCGTTTATAAAATGTTTCTGTTTGAATTTAACCAACCAGGAAAGGTTGTGGGCGGAGTTTTTTTTTGTAAGTAGAGGGATTTTCAAAAAATAAAAATGTAGCAATATTTGGTCTTCCCTCAAGAGAACAGTGTTTGAATTAAAAATTTAAACCAGTTTATACTCGGGTTTTAAGGCTGAATGTGCAGTTTCTTTACGTTTTAATTCTGCGATCGCGTCCTCGAGGTTCAGCAGCTCCACAACCGCTTCTGTGGTTGTTACTGACCAAAACACAGACTTGCTTGTCGGGTATGTAAACCAGTCTGTCTGTATACATTACGTTCCGACGAGTTCAGTAGTTACTCGTTTGTCTTTGTTAGAAAGAAAACGAGCCAAATAATTGTGGAATACTATTGATTACAGAGAAACGTGGAGTTAACGCAATCTTCTCTGTGGCTTGGTTTTGTGTTTGATCCTGCAGGCTCTGTATATATATTATTACTAACTAACGGAAATAATCTAACAATGAGGCCAAAGACGAAAAAACGTGCTGTTAAACAAGACGACTCCATCAACAAAAGTATGTTTTTTGTTTGTTTGTGTTTTACCTTCAGAAGCACTCAGAATTCACATCTGATGAAGTCTTTTCATAAAAATGTCCTGTTTTTCTAGCTAGTGGAAACACCATGCTTAACCTTGTACAATATCAGTAGTATTTAAAATTTGACTGTGAAGCATTGAAGATTTAGAGCTGATGTTCAGAAGTTTTGATGACTAAAGTTTGGATATTTTGTGTTTTTATAGTTTGTAAGCTTTGCGGGCGTTGTGATGATTACCCTGAGAAATACGGAGAGAAGGTCACACTTGATGAACCCAAACTCACTGTGCACTACTTTTGCTTGGTAAGGGGGTGTGTGTCTGTGTGTCTTTGTATCCAGTGTTTGGGCAATGGAGACTCAGTGGTTAAAGGCTCTAGGTTATTGTCAGATGGATAAGGGTTTAAAGCCTCATCACCGCCACACTGCCACTGCTGGGCACTTATCGATTATCTGAAGTTGTTGAATATCCTTGGTGATTCTGGGCTCTGATGCCAGTTTCTTTGAACAATAATGTATATCTGCCTTCAAGTTTTAATTATATGTTCTTTGTGATTTCTAAGCAATACTTTGATATATTGTTTGAATTAAACAAAGGCATCTTCCATATGAGTAAATATAAACCACTAATCATGTTGCAGTTGATGTCCAGTGGAATATTCCAAAGAGGACAGGAACACGAAGGCATACATGGGTTTTTGGTTGATGACATTATAAAGGAGGCCCGTAGATCTGCAAGGCTGGTAAATTAACACAAGTATTTACTTCAGCTGCCATTTTAAGCATGATGTGGCAAATGACTACTTGCCAGTTTGTGATGTGCTTGAATATTAGATGATGCTTGTTTGTAAATTATGCTTGTCTGCAACTGTTCCATGCAGCGGTGCATGGGCTGTAAAAAGATAGGTGCTTCAGTGGGATGCTCCATCAAAAGCTGTAGACAGATGGTCCACCTGCCCTGTGGAATAGAACAGGAGTTTATTTTCCAATTCACTGGCTTGTTTCCGTAAGTAGCTTTATACTGGGGTACTTTTTATATTTCCAGAGAAAGTATATACATTTAATACAATTTATAAGCTCGAGAAATGTTTAGACCAAACCCAGATCAGTCCTGGAAGGCAATTGTCTTTATTAAAGTGCATAGATAATGTTATAATAGTAAATATATATTTTTTAGCATAATCAAAAGGAAAAAGTTACACAAATTACATTTCAGCATCTAAACAATTATTCTCACATAAGTACTCAATAGTACTATAAGTGCCAAACAAATGCAGCCTGCTGATGTATCTAATTTGGCTCCGACATACTTGTAAAGATTGAATTGGTTCCAAGAATTCTACTAGCCAATGTTTTTACCCTGGAGTAATATTAGCTAGAATCTACACAGCCATGTGTTATCTATGTTGTCTATGAGTATGCTGTCTGTATTCTAAATCTTGCTCATCAAAAACGCCTCTTAAATATGTTTATTTTTGGCATTTATCTGAAAGCTGTGAAGCAGAACAGACTGTAATTCATTACAGGAAAAATTAGATCCAAATTATAATTACATATTCACCTCATTATTGCATGAGCTCACACACACCCTTGACTGCAAAACTGTCAAAATATGAATTCTATTTGAAAATGTTTGTTTTGTAATATTAATTATTTAAAATTAATGTTGTACAATTGTGTAGTGAGTTTTATGAAAAATATTGTGTAAATAATGTAAAAGGATTTAAACATTTGTACAGCAAATGCATGTAAGTATTTGTCCATATGGTCATGTTATTTCTCGTCAGATCTTTTTGTAGAAAGCATTGCCCCATTCAGACCTGCTCTTCCATGCCCACCCTGCCTCTGTCCTGCTCTATCTGCTTGGAGTTCATTGAGCCGGTTCTCTCCTACTCTGTGCTTAAGTGCCCTGCTTGTCATGGAAGCTGGTTTCATAGGGATTGTGTTCAGGTAAACCTATCACAATTTTTCACACATTTTATGCTTGTTCTTTCACACATTGGAACGTAAAGTGTTTAGTTCCAAAGATTATTTATTTTCTACAGAATCAGGCACACAGTGCTGCCTTGTATTTCTTCAGATGTACCTTATGCAACAACTCCGATCAGTTCCAGCAAGAAATGCTCAGGATGGGAATACACATACCAGAAAGGTATACAGTTTTTTTAGTCACCATATAAGGTATACATATTTATAAACATTAGACCATGATTGGTCTTTCACTTTCATTAAATTAATTTCTGACTTGTAGAGATGCATCATGGGAGTTGGAGGAGAATGCTTATGGGGAACTGTTGCAAGTTTACCAACATTGTGATGCCGTTAAATGTTCATGTGAAAAAGGTCGCAGTTACAGTGCACAGTCAGGGTAAGCATATGAGCTGAGAAAGGTTAATTGTTGTAGTGTGTGTGTGTGTGTGTGTGTGTGTGTGTGTGTGTGTGTGTGTGTGTGTGTGTGTGTGTGTGTGTGTGTAAAATATATACCTTGGTACTAGGTAAACCAAGCACACATGCGTACATAAATATATTTATATATATTTGTGTGTGTGTGTGTGTGTTTTAAATGTTCTTTTTGTTTAATAGGTTTTTTGAAATTGTTCGTTGTAAGTTTTGTGGTTCCAGTGGAACCCATCGTAAATGCTCTTCTCTCAAGCTTTATGAGACCAACTGGAGTTGTGATGATTGCAAAGCTGCTGTTGAGGGAGCAGGTAAACTGAACCACAAACATCATTTAGCCTCACTGGGTTTAAATAAATAAACATTATATATGTTTAATATTTTATAATATAAATCTAGCATTAGATGGCATGCCTTAGTTCTGTATAAAAAATACATATATATTTTAACTTGTTTAACAATTATCAACAGTTTCCACATTGCCAAACCATGTTAAATCACCATTAGCACAGAGGCAAGAGAAGAAAAGACTGCTTAAAAGATGTCTCTCCAGTTTTCACCCATCGTTCATCCCTAAACGGTAGCAGTCAATTTCTGTTGTATTTGATCTGGCTTACTCATTCAGCGTTGTTTGCTTATTATCTTAATATAGCCTATATTTAGACATAAACTAAATGGACTGCATGCTTTATAGTGATTTGTTGGTTCATATCAGGTTCTGTATGGATGCAAGTCCCTCAGTGATCTTAAAGGATCTGGCCACTCAGAGATCAACACAGCATATCACAGCAGTGATTGTGAAAAAGGATGATGTGGTCGAAGCTGCCCTTCAGGCTGTGCGGCAGAGTGACTTTAATCCCTGTCACATGCTGTCTGTGAGCTTCACTAAAGACAAACAGAGCCAAACGGTGGGCACACAGCGTCGTTTCCTCAGACTCCTCCTGCTGAAATTAAAGAACTCGTGTGTCTTTGAAGGACCTGACCATGCTAAAAACCTGGCTCTCAGCTCACAAGGTATAATAATTTAATGACCACACTGAATATAAATGGCTTTTAATTTATAATACATATTAGTCATTTACTGATGTTGTTATGGCTTTTTAGAAAAGAATGAGTTGCAAAAAGTTAACTGTAATCTGTTGTATGATCTGTTATCATGCTCACTAAAAGAAAAGAAAATGTGCATACAAGTTGCTATAGCTTAATATTACCTGCAAGATGGAAAATTATTATTTCAGTAATATTTATAAGCAAGAGGCTATTAAGAGATATAAGAGATTAACTTGCCATAAAAGTAAGAATTTTATGTTGGCATTCCTGTGTACAGCTTTGAGAGATGATCTGTATTTTGAGGTGGGAAGTCTGCTGGCTCTTTCACTGGTCCATGGAGGCCCTCCTGTGACCTTTTTCTCTCGAGCGCTGTACTACAGTTTATTTCATTACCCCACTGACTATAAGTTCACTCCTGAAGACTTGGGAGATGTCACATTAGTGTACTCGGTTAACAAGGTAAGTCTTACAGTCTAGTGCAATGCACCTTGGAGGCAATACACATTTTTTGTCATGCAAACATAAAACTGAACTAATATGTTTCAGATAGCGCAATCAAGCTCTTTGAAGGAACTGAGGAGAGTGGTGCATCCCATGATGGAATTTTTGCAAGTAGCAGGCTGCTGGCGAGAGATCACTAAAATGTCTGACAAAAACCTGCTGCTGGAGGACATTCTAAACTTTTACTTCCTCTTAAGAATGCAGTTACCTCTTCAAAGGTTGGTTCCTCTAACAGCAAAATGTATAATAGATCTTTTTTTTGTAACCAACAATGTTTGATTGGGGGGAAAAATAGGTGGGTGAGTAAGAATACAAAGAATAATGCGTGTGCACACCCTTTAACTAATATTTAATAACAAATGCCTTTGCTTCCAGTTAGCGCACTCTCATTGATCATTTATTTTATTAAGCTCTTGCTTGCAAAAATGCTCCAGCTCTCTCCACAGCTCACCTGTGACTGACTTTGATTTGTGATTCATGTCTTTATTGAAGGAAGAATTAGAATAGCCTTTATTTGTCACATATACAATACAGCACAGTGAAATTCATTCTTCACATATCCCAGCTTGCTCAGAAGCTGGGGTTAGAGCGCAGGGTCAGCCATGATACAGTGCCCCTGGAGCACAGAGGGTTTGGGGTCTTGCTCAAGGGCCCAAGAGTGGCAGCTTGGCGATACCGGGGCTTGAACCCCCGACCTTCCGATCAGTAATCCAGCTCCTTAACCACTGAGCTACCACTCCCCAGAATTGTGTCAGAATGTAAACTTTATTTTAGCTGTCTAACAGAGGCTTGCAGGTTTTGCGCAAACATAGTAATGGTATTTGCAGCTATTCATAATTCCATGTCTTGACAATAGACCTAGTCCCATCTAAATCAAAGATGCTTCATTGCATGATGCTGTGACCACCACAAATGCTTTACCATGGGTATGGTGTTGTAGTTTGTTGATCATCATATGGTGAAATATTAGCTGAAACTTATTATAAGAAACAGTTAATACAAAACTACTATCTGTGTGTGGGGTAAATTAGCTCAAGTTCGTGGTAAATTTCCAGCTGTTTCTGGCATCTGGTCACTTATGACCATACAATGAGGAAAATAAGTATTTGAACACCCTGCTATTTTGCAAGTTCTCCCACTTAGAAATCATGGAGGGGTCTGAAATTGTCATCGTAGGTGCATGTCCACTGTGAGAGACATAATCTAAAAAAAAAAAAATCCACAAATCACAATGTATGATTTTTTTTAACTATTTATTTGTATGATACAGCTGCAAATAAGTATTTGAACACCTGAGAAAGTCAATGTTAATATTTGGTACAGTAGCCTTTGTTTGCAATTAAAGAGGTCAAACGTTTCCTGTAGTTTTTCACCAGGTTTGCACACACTGCAGGAGGGATTTTGGCCCACTCCTCCACACAGATCTTCTCTAGATCAGTCAGGTTTCTGGCCTGTCACTGAGAAACACGGAGTTTGAGCTCCTCCAAAGATTCTCTATTGGGTTTAGGTCTGAGACTGGCTAGGCCACGCCAGAACCTTGATATGCTTCTTTCAGAGCCACTCCTTGGTTATCCTGGCTGTGTGCTTTGGGTCATTGTCATGTTGGAAGACCCAGCCTCGACCCATCTTCAATGCTCTAACTGAGGGAAGGAGGTTGTTCCCAAAATCTCGCAATACATGGCCCCGGTCATCCTCTCCTTAATACAGTGCAGTCGCCCTGTCCCATGTGCAGAAAAACACCCCCAAAGCATGATGCTTCCACCCCCATGCTTCACAGTCGCGATGGTGTTCTTGGGATGGTACTCATCATTCTTCTTCCTTCAAACACGTTTAGTGGAATTATGACCCAAAAGTTCTATTTTGGTCTCATCTGACCACATGACTTTCTCCCATGACTCCTCTGGATCATCCAAATGGTCATTGGCAAACTTAAGACGTGCCTGGACATGTGCTGGTTTAAGCAGGGGAACCTTCCGTGCCATGCATGATTTCAAACCATGACGTCTTAGTGTATTACCAACAGTAACCTTAGAAACGGTGGTCCCAGCTCTTTTCAGGTCATTGACCAGCTCCTCCCGTGTAGTTCTGGGCTGATTTCTCACCTTCCTTAGGATCATTAAGACCTCACGAGGTGAGATCTTGCATGGAGCCCCAGTCCGAGGGAGATTGACAGTCATGTTTAGCTTCTTCCATTTTCTAATGATTGCTCTAACAGTGGACCTTTTTTCACCAAGCTGCTTGGCAATTTCCCCGTAGCCCTTTCCAGCCTTGTGGAGGTGTACAATTTTGTCTCTAGTGTCTTCTGACAGCTCTTTGGTCTTGGCCATGTTAGTAATTGGATTCTTACTGATTGTATGGGGTGGACAGGTGTCTTTATGCAGCTAACGACCTCAAACAGGTGCATCTAACTTAGGATAATAAATATAGTGGAGGTGGACATTTTAAAGGTAGACTAACAGGTCTTTGAGGGTCAGAATTCTAGCTGATGGACAGGTGTTCAAATACTTATTTGCAGCTGTATCATACAAATAAATAGTTTAAAAATCATATGTTGTGATTTCTGGATTGTTTTTTTTAGATTATATCTCTCTCAGTGGACATGCACCTACGATGACAATTTCAGACCCCTCCATGATTTCTAAGTGGTAGAACTTGCAAAATAGCAGGGTGTTCAAATACTTATTTTCCTCACTGTAATTCTTCTTAATGTTGTTCTCATTTTTTTTCCTTCTCCCTAAACGAACTCCTGATTCCCATAACAACCATAACAATGGATTTTCATGACTATGAAAATTGTAGATTCACACTGAAGGCATCAAAACTATGAATTAACACATGTGGAATTATATACATAACAAAAAAGTGTGAAACAACTGAAAAATGTCATATTCTAGGTTCTTCAAAGTAGCCACCTTTTGCTTTGATTACTGCTTTGCACACTCTTGGCATTCTCTTGATGAGCTTCAAGAGGTAGTCACCTGAAATGGTCTTCCAACAGTCTTGAAGGAGTTCCCCGAGAGAGGCTTGGCACTTGTTGGCCCTTTTGCCTTCACTCTGCGGTCCAGCTCACCCCTAAACCATCTTGATTGGGTTCAGGTCCGGTGACTGTGGAGGCCAGGTCATCTGGCGCAGCACCCCATTGCTCTCCTTCTTGTTTAAATAGCCCTTGATGCCTTCAGTGTGACTACAATTTTCATAGTCATGAAAATAAAGAAAACGCTTTGAATGAGAAGGTGTGTCCAAACTTTTGGTCTGTACTGTGTGTGTGTGTGTGTGTATATATATATATATATATATACACACACACACACATACTCACCGGCCACTTTATTAGGTACACCTGTCTAGCTGCTCGTTAACGCAAATTTCTAATCAGCCAATCACATGGCAGCAACTCAGTGCATATAGGCATGTAGACATGGTCAAGACGATCTGCTGCAGTTCAAACCGAGCGTCAGAATGGGGAAGAAAGATGATTTAAGTGACTTTGAATGTGGCATGGTTGTTGGTGCCAGGTGGGCTGGTCTGAGTATTTCAGAAACTGCTGAACTACTGGGATTTTCACGCACAACCATCTCTAGGGTTTACAGAGAATGGTCAGAAAAAGAGAAAATATCCGGTGAGCGGCAGTTCTGTGGGCGCAAATGCCTTGTTGATGCCAGAGGTCAGAGGAGAATGGCCAGACTGGTTCGAGCTGATAGAAAGGCAACAGTAACTCAAATAACCACTTGTTACAACCGAGGTATGCAGAAGAGCATCTCTGAATGCACAACACGTCGAACCTTGAGGCGGATGGGCTACAGCAGCAGAAGACCACACCAGGTGCCACTCCTGACCGCTAAGAACAGGAAACTGAGACTACAATTCGCACAGGCTCACCAAAATTGGACAATAGAAGATTGAACATGACAATGAGTTCACTGTACTCAAAGGGCCTCCACAGTCACCAGATCTCAATCCAATAGAGCACCTTTGGGATGTGGTGGAACGGGAGATTCGCATCATGGATGTGCAGCCGACAAATCTGCAGCAACTGCGTGATGCTATCATGTCAATATGGACCAAAATCTCTGAGGAATGTTTCCAGTACCTTGTTGGATCTATGCCACGAAGGATTAATGCAGTTCTGAAGGCAAAGGGGGTCCAACCCAGTACTAGTAAGGTGTACCTAATAAAGTGGCTGGTGTGTGTGTGTGTGTGTGTGTATGTATGTATGTATGTATATGTGTGTATATATGTATATATATATATATATATATACACACACAGTGGAACCCACTTATCTCGACCCCGGTTAACTCGCCAACCCTATAAAGTCGAAGTTTTTGAAGTGGAACCGCCAAATTCTCGCTTTGTCTTAGCATTTTTAATCGGTTATGTTGATTTTTTTTTTTTTTTTAATGTCGCCGAACCCTAATATCTCGAGCACAAGGGGAAAATTTGCCACTTAACGTCGGTTATGTCAGGAATCCCCCTGCCACGCCCCCTTCGGCGGCGGCATTCCCCGAAGCACCCTGCTTCTTCTCTCGCACGGAGCTCGTCGCAGTCATGCTGATCACACACACACGTGACTTTTATTCACTCATTCATCCCTTCTCCTATTTAAGCCCCTCACCTCCACACACTCGCAGTCCGTTATTGTTTGTGCATGATCGTATGTGTTGGTTCATGGCGGTCTGTGTAATCCCGTATACGTATCCCGCTACGTACCCTTCTTCTCGGACTCCGCATTGTCTCAACAGCACCCCGGATTACCCTGATCCTGCTGTTTTCCATGTTCACGCTGTCTGCACCATGTTTATCCTTTGTAATATATTGCCGCCATATTGGTTTTCGTTTATCTCGATCATCGGTTATCTCGTCCCTTTTTGGCGTCCCCTAGGACATCGACATAACCGGGTTCCACTGTGTATGTGTGTGTGTGTATGTGTATATTATATACAGTATAATTTTATATATATATATATATATGTATATGTATATGTATGTATGTATGTGTGTGCCAAGAAAATATCCCCCACACCATTACACCACCACCAGCCTGAACCGTTAATACAAGGCAGGATGGATCCATGCTTTCATGTTGTTGATGTCAAATTCTCACCCTACCATCCGAATGTCGCAGCAAAAATCGAGACTCATCAGACCAGGCAACGTTTTTCCAATCTTCTATTGTCTAATTTTGGTGAGCCTGTGCAAATTGTAGTCTCAGTTTCCTGTTCTTAGCTGTCAGGAGTGGCACCTGGTGTGGTCTTCTGCTGCTGTAGCCCATCCGCCTCAAGGTTCGACATGCTGTGCGTTCAGAGATTCTCTTCTGCATACCTCGGTTGTAACGAGTGGTTATTTGAGTTACTGTTGCCTTTCTATCAGCTCGAACCAGTCTGGCCATTCTCCTCTGACCTCTGGCATCAACAAGGCATTTGCGCCCACAGAACTGCCGCTCACTGGATATTTTCTCTTTTTCTGACCATTCTCTGTAAACCCTAGAGATGGTTGTGTGTGAAAATCCCAGTAGTTCAGCAGTTTCTGAAATACTCAGACCAGCCCACCTGGCACCAACAACCATGCCACATTCAAAGTCACTTAAATCATCTTTCTTCCCCATTCTGACGCTCGGTTTGAACTGCAGCAGATCGTCTTGACCATGTCTACATGCCTAAATGCATTGAGTTGCTGCCATGTGATTGGCTGATTAGGAATTTGCGTTAACAAGCAGTTGGACAGGTGTACCTAATAAAGTGGCCGGGGGTGTGTGTGTGTGTGTGTATGTATGTATATATTAGGGATGCACCGAAATGAAAATTCTTGGCCGAAACCGAAAAAGAGGAAAGCAAGGCCGAAAACCGAAACACCGAAAGAAATTATGCCAATTATTATTACCATTGCATTTATGTCTATGACTGTGTACTAACCTTACTAAAATCAAGGCATTTCAATTGCATAAATTAATATTAAAGTTTCAAAGAATAAATCAATTACAAATTATGAAAATATTTATTTATAGCACATTGCAACAATGCACAGGATAAAATAAATAAAAATTCTAACTTAAATGCACTCATGTGTACATTAAATAATAATGTACAGGCCCTCTGGCCTGCTGAAAGGTTGTAAAATTAAATATGTTCTTTCATAAAAACAAAGTGCATTCGGAACAAGTGCAACTGCTTAAAGATACAACAGTACAACAACATCACTGGGAAACTTCCTGCCTCTTCAACAACGTCCACCACAGACGGAGTGCGCATGCTCGGAGGGGTTTTGCTTTTCTGTGCCGCGTTCCTCTCATATTCAGCATAGCGATCGGATGTTTGGATTTCAGGTGATAAATTAAACCCGACGTGGAGAAAGTCTTTGCAGACGAAATTTCGGCATTACATGTTTTGCAAATCGCTATCCGTGGGTCTTTCTCAGATATACTGAAATACGTCCACACCGCAGACATGTTGTTTCAGACAAGCACGTGCAGGCCGCGGTTTCTGTTTGTGTCATCACAACAAACTGTTTTGGCGAAAATTTTCGGTGCATCCCTAAAATAAATAAATGTATTATATATATATATATATTAGGGCTTTGCAATATGGACAAAATAATCATATTGCGATTTTCTGAATGAATATTGCGATTTTCTTCGCGATTTTGACAATTGTTTTTGCTTTTTCAAACTTTTTTAAACATGCTTTTTCTAAATGTATTCAGTGCACAAGAAGTGCATAACAAAACATTTCACAATAAAATAACATAGTATTAATAGTTTAATAAACAAAACTGTAGTAAAATTGTCTTTAAAACAGACAACATAAAATAAATTAAGATTAACTAAACTAAATTCCATTCATAATAAATACACTTCAGAACTGTTTTTCAGTGCACACATTTCACAATGAAATAACTGTACAGTAGTACTTAACTGCTTGATAAACAAAACTGTAATAAATTGTCTTAAAAACAGACATGAAATAAATTAAGATGAACTAACCTCAACTCCAGTCATAACAATAAATAAAAACTAACAGAAATCAAAACCAAAAAACAGATTGCTCTCTTAAAGGTTTTTTGCAAGAAAAAACAGCATGTCCACCATATCTGTGGTCGTGGCGTAGTATTTCACCTGCTTGAGCTCGTATTCAACTACATACTTCACGGTGGGCATGAGGTGCTTTTCGGCATACTCATCTTTTGTTTTACACCAGACCCACTTAGAGTGTTTGTTGCCAAAAAGCTCAATCTTAGTCTCATCTGACCAAAGCACACGATCCCAGTTGAAGTCCCAGTACCGCTTAGCAAACTCCAGACGTTTACGTTTGTGAGTGTTAGTGAGAAAAGGCCTTTTCCTTGCATGCCTCCCAAACAGCTTGTTGGCATGTAGAGAGCGTCTGATGGTTGTTTTGGAGACTCTGTGACCCCAAGATGCCACTCTTTGATGCAATTCTGTGACGGTGAGCTTGGGAAATTTTTTACTTCTCTTACCATCCTCCTCACTGTGCGTTGTGGCAAGATAAACTTGGGACCTCTTCCAGCCTTGTTTGTCACTGTTCCAGTTGTTTTAAACTTCTTAATGATTCCTCTGAATCCGGCAAGTTAAGGCGAGTGGCTATTTTCTTGTAGCCATTGCCTGACTTATGAAGGTCGACACACATCTGCCTTACTTGAATGGTGTGTTCTCTTGTCTTTGCCATGTTGACAAATGGGTAAGAGAATTAGGCCTCTGTGTCACGTCATATTTATACCCCAGGGAAACAGGAAATCATGAATTACTAATTAAAAGTCCCTAGATACCCTGACCAACCTTAGCAACTACAGAAAAATAATATAAAAAATAAAAAAAACAATAAAATTTTTTAGAGGAATTGTTAGGGGTGGCAATAATTGTGGGACACATGATTTCAAGTTTTTTTTTTCTTTTCTAAATGTATGATTTTTTTTTTTTACCACCAAAGTTATGTACTTAAATAAAAGGTTGGATTTTTCTCTTTTTTTGCATTTGGGTTCTATGTTGTTTTAAAAAAAAGGAGAATTTTTAGAAGTCCACGACCACAACTTAAACAGGGGTGCCAATAATTGTGGAGGGCACTGTATGTATGTGTGTGTATGTATATATGTGTATATGTAATATATATATATATATATATATATATACAGGGAGTGCAGAATTATTAGGCAAATGAGTATTTTGACCACATCATCCTCGTTATGCATGTTGTCTTACTCCAAGCTGTATAGGCTGGAAAGCCTACTACCAATTAAGCATATTAGGTGATGTGCATCTCTGTAATGAGAAGGGGTGTGGTCTAATGACATCAACACCCTATATCAGGTGTGCATAATTATTAGGCAACTTCCTTTCCTTTGGCAAAATGGGTCAAAAGAAGGACTTGACAGGCTCAGAAAAGTCAAAAATAGTGAGATATATTGCAGAGGATGCAGCAGTCTTAAAATAGCCAAGCTTCTGAGCGTGATCATCGAACAATCAAGCGTTTCATTCAAAATAGTCGACAGGGTCGCAAGAAGCGTGTGGAAAAACCAAGGCGCAAAATAACTGCCCGTGAACTGAGAAAAGTCAAGCGTGCAGCTGCCAAGATGCCACTTGCCACCAGTTTGGCCATATTTCAGAGCTGCAACATCACTGGGTGCCCAAAAGCACAAGGTGTGCAATACTCAGAGACATGGCCAAGGTAAGAAAGGCAGAAAGTCGACCACCACTGAACAAGACACACAAGCTGAAACGTCAAGACTGGGCCAAGAAATATCTCAAGACTGATTTTCTAAGGTTTTATGGACTGATGAAATGAGAGTGAGTCTTGATGGGCCAGATGGATGGGCCCGTGGCTGGATTGGTAAAGGGCAGAGAGCTCCAGTCCGACTCAGGCGCCAGCAAGGTGGAGGTGGAGTACTGGTTTGGGCTGGTATCATCAAAGATGAGCTTGTGGGGCCTTTTCGGGTTGAGGATGGAGTCAAGCTGAACTCCCAGTCCTACTGCCAGTTTCTGGAAGACACCTTCTTCAAGCAGTGGTACAGGAAGAAGTCTGCATCCTTCAAGAAAAACATGATTTTCATGCAGGACAATGCTCCATCACACACGCCCAAGTACTCCACAGCGTGGCTGGCAAGAAAGGGTATAAAGAAGAAAATCTAATGATATGGCCTCCTTGTTCACCTGATCTGAACCCCATTGAGAACCTGTGGTCCATCATCAAATGTGCGATTTACAAGGAGGAAAACAGTACACCTCTCTGAACAGTGTCTGGGAGGCTGTGGTTGCTGCTGCACGCAATGTTGATGGTGAACAGATCAAAACACTGACAGAATCCATGGATGGCAGGCTTTTGAGTGTCCTTGCAAAGAAAGGTGGCTATATTGGTCACTGATTTGTTTTGTTTGGTTTTGAATGTCAGACATGTATATTTGTGAATGTTGAGATGTTATATTGGTTTCACTGGTAAAATAAATAATTGAAATGGGTATGAATTTGTTTTTGTTAAGTTGCCTAATAATTATGCACAGTAATAGTCACCTGCACACACAGATATCCCCTAAAATAGCTAAAACTAAAACTACTTCCAAAAATATTCAGCTTTGATATTAATGAGTTTTTTGTGTTCATTGAGAACATGGTTGTTGTTCAAATTAAATCCTCAAATAAAATTAATCCTCAAAATACAACTTGCCTAATAATTCTGCACTCCTGTGTATATATATATATATATATATATATAAAATATGCCGATTCACTGTCGTGATAATAGTAATTTTGGTTGGTGTTTTGTAGGTTTCATGAGGGCCTTAAAGCCTTAGGTGTGTTTGATCGAGTCCAGGCATGTCCAGAGGCCTTCTGCACAATTTTCTGTGGCCCAGAAGAAAGGATGACTGCTGACACCATGTTTTTACTGTTCACTGCTTGTTTTTCTGAGGAAGAAAAACAGAAAGGAAAAGAAAACATGACACTGTCTTTCTGGAAGCAATACATACATGAGTGTGAAGGTTTGTTTTTTTTGTTGTTGTTTTGCCTTTATTAATTAGTGCATAAATAGGCTTAACACCAGCAAATTAATTTCTTATTAAAAGTCCCTAGATACCCTGACCAACCTTAGCAACTACAGAAAAATATATTAAAAAAAAAAAAAACAATAAAATTTTTCAGAGGAATTGTTAGGGGTGCCAATAATTGTGGGACACATGATTTCAAGTTTTTTTTTTTTCTAAATGTATGATTTTTTTTACCACCAAAGTTATGTACTTAAATGAAAGGTTGGATTTTTCTCTTTTTTTGCATTTGGGTTCTATGTTGTTTTAAAAAAAAGGAGAATTTTTAGAAGTCCACGACCACATCTTAAACAGGGGTGCCAATAATTGTGGAGGGCACTGTATGTATGTGTGTGTATGTATATATATATATATATATATATATATATATATATATATATACAGGAGTGCAGAATTATTAGGCAAATGAGTATTTTGACCACATCATCCTCGTTATGCATGTTGTCTTACTCCAAGCTGTATAGGCTGGAAAGCCTACTACCAATTAAGCATATTAGGTGATGTGCATCTCTGTAATGAGAAGGGTGTGGTCTAATGACATCAACACCCTATATCAGGTGTGCATAATTATTAGGCAACTTCCTTTCCTTTGGCAAAATGGGTCAAAAGAAGGACTTGACAGGCTCAGAAAAGTCAAAAATAGTGAGATATATTGCAGAGGGATGCAGCAGTCTTAAAATAGCCAAGCTTCTGAAGCGTGATCATCGAACAATCAAGCGTTTCATTCAAAATAGTCGACAGGGTCGCAAGAAGCGTGTGGAAAAACCAAGGCGCAAAATAACTGCCCGTGAACTGAGAAAAGTCAAGCGTGCAGCTGCCAAGATGCCACTTGCCACCAGTTTGGCCATATTTCAGAGCTGCAACATCACTGAGTGCCCAAAAGCACAAGGTGTGCAATACTCAGAGACATGGCCAAGGTAAGAAAGGCAGAAAGTCGACCACCACTGAACAAGACACACAAGCTGAAACGTCAAGACTGGGCCAAGAAATATCTCAAGACTGATTTTCTAAGGTTTTATGGACTGATGAAATGAGAGTGAGTCTTGATGGGCCAGATGGATGGGCCCGTGGCTGGATTGGTAAAGGGCAGAGAGCTCCAGTCCGACTCAGACGCCAGCAAGGTGGAGGTGGAGTACTGGTTTGGGCTGGTATCATCAAAGATGAGCTTGTGGGGCCTTTTCGGGTTGAGGATGGAGTCAAGCTGAACTCCCAGTCCTACTGCCAGTTTCTGGAAGACACCTTCTTCAAGCAGTGGTACAGGAAGAAGTCTGCATCCTTCAAGAAAAACATGATTTTCATGCAGGACAATGCTCCATCACACACGTCCAAGTACTCCACAGCGTGGCTGGCAAGAAAGGGTATAAAGAAGAAAATCTAATGATATGGCCTCCTTGTTCACCTGATCTGAACCCCATTGAGAACCTGTGGTCCATCATCAAATGTGCGATTTACAAGGAGGGAAAACAGTACACCTCTCTGAACAGTGTCTGGGAGGCTGTGGTTGCTGCTGCACGCAATGTTGATGGTGAACAGATCAAAACACTGACAGAATCCATGGATGGCAGGCTTTTGAGTGTCCTTGCAAAGAAAGGTGGCTATATTGGTCACTGATTTGTTTTGTTTGGTTTTGAATGTCAGACATGTATATTTGTGAATGTTGAGATGTTATATTGGTTTCACTGGTAAAAATAAATAATTGAAATGGGTATGAATTTGTTTTTTGTTAAGTTGCCTAATAATTATGCACAGTAATAGTCACCTGCACACACAGATATCCCCCTAAAATAGCTAAAACTAAAAACTACTTCCAAAAATATTCAGCTTTGATATTAATGAGTTTTTTGTGTTCATTGAGAACATGGTTGTTGTTCAAATTAAATCCTCAAATAAAATTAATCCTCAAAATACAACTTGCCTAATAATTCTGCACTCCTGTGTATATATATATATATATATATATATAAAATATGCCGATTCACTGTCGTGATAATAGTAATTTTTGGTTGGTGTTTTGTAGGTTTCGCGAGGGCCTTAAAGCCTTAGGTGTGTTTGATCGAGTCCAGGCATGTCCAGAGGCCTTCTGCACAATTTTCTGTGGCCCAGAAGAAAGGATGACTGCTGACACCATGTTTTTACTGTTCACTGCTTGTTTTTCTGAGGAAGAAAAACAGAAAGGAAAAGAAAACATGACACTGTCTTTCTGGAAGCAATACATACATGAGTGTGAAGGTTTGTTTTTTTTGTTGTTGTTTTTGCCTTTATTAATTAGTGCATAAATAGGCTTAACACCAGCAAATTAATTTCTTATTATCAAAGACTTTAATTATTATGAAAAATTCAACATTACAATAAATTCTTTAGTTTTTCAATTATAGCAAATCACATTGGCCACTATCCCTGTTTATTCCAGATGGAAGATGTGCTGCATCACTAGAGGATATTCTCATATTTGCCACTGGTTTTGATGTGGTCCCTGCAATGGGCTTTGACCCTCCTCCCTCGATATCTTTCTTTGTGCCGCTGGAACCCTCCTTTGCCTTTCCTCAAAGTCATACTGAAAGAAACCAGCTCATTCTGCCTCTGCTTTCATCCTATGAACTCTTTAAGAAGCACTTGGAATATGCTGTGTGTCAGATCTCTGTGATGCAGGACATGTGAAATTCCCTCTAAATGTGTAGAGGCTCCAGAAATCCAGTGAAGGAAAAAAATGACATGCTACAGCATAAGGACATCCTTCACAACTGTGTGCTTCTTACTTTGTTGTGGCAGTTTCAAGAAGAACCACATATGAGTGGGGGGCATAAATTGTCTTATAATTTATCCTTCTGTGTATATATATATTCCTAGAAAGTTCTGTTGATGTTTGATATTATTCACCTCAAATAATTTTCATATCCCTAATGTCATTAATTACACAGGTAGCATTATTGCTCATTCATTGCTGATAATTGGAAAGAACTTTAAAACAACATTTTCATTTTGTAAATCATCTCTTTAATTTTTAGCTATACTTTCTGTTGAATGGTCACTGCATTATCCGTGTAAAGCTGCTTTGAGACAATTTTCATTGTTAAAAGCGCTATAAAAATAAAACTTTTAATTAGACAATTTCTTCAGTAATTTTTCTCTAAGCAGTACCTGAGTTCAGCTTGTTAGTCTTTAATGCTTTTGAAACTGACCATTAAGACCTTAAGGCTTTCTTAAAATGATTTATTAATTAAAATGTAAAATGTAAATACATTATGTTTGAAGCTTAAAGATGTTATTTCTTAGTCCTTTGTTTTCAATATACTGTATATATGGAAGATATAGAAAATTAAAGAGTGAAGAGTGAACCTTCTTAAGATTTGTCTTGGCTTTTATGTTCTACATAATATTTGAAAGCACAACTTGGTTTAACTCTGAGGTTTATAGCTAGTCAGCATTCTGTTTCACAAGAGTCAACACAAGTAAAATAAGTGTGGAAGTGGGGGCTTTGGACTAGCACTGGTTTGTCATTGGATGATGGAGTCTAAGGAATCCACCTGTAAGGATCATGCACCTAGTTTTTAGTAATGGTTTTGCGCTTGTGAGCAATGCAGAGGATTAAGAGGGGCAAGCTAATCGCACAAAGGTGGGTGGGTGTGCGTGTGTGTGCGTGTGTGTTTTGGTGAAAATGTGCACTACTGAAATGCAAAAGCGGATGAAAATCTGTTGCCCACTTCCTATATCCTTTTCTTTGAGCCAATGACCTCTCCAAAACTTGATTCTAGTAACCACAAATGGGTACCTGGGGCCTATTTTGAATAGATTGGCTATAAGGTTTATGCATTCATTTTAGTGGATCCAATTAACTGATGGGTAGCATAAATTATACGATAATGAATGAACTTGAAACCTTTAAATATGTATAAATAGGCACAGTTTTAAATTGTATCTTCTAGTTTAGCTTAGTTTATTGTTTTAACTGATATGATTAATATTTATGATAATGCAGTGCTTTTGATGTGAAATTAATGCCAGTTATTAAAAGGCTTCAGTGTCTTAATAAAAGCACTATTATTAACAGTTGGATGACTTAATTAAATTATTCACAGTTAATTTAAATTAATTTAGGCAAGTCATTTTTACACAGGGCCCTTTATTTAAAAAGACCCTGTTGCAGCAAAGCCATTTATATTAGGGTTTTGCAGGAGAGCCAAAATGTGCATTTGTAGCCATTTACACCTTTGAACAGGCCACGTGCAAAATCTGGTTAGTTTGCTTTTTGCTAACAACCCCTTAGCAAAAAGAGCAGAAGCCATTGGGACAGTCAGAACAAATCAAACATTGTTTGTTAGATTTAACACTTGCTGCTTAATATATAGGATATGATAGAATACCAGTGCTGTTGTCACACAGTTCATGGTTATTGGAAAATTTCTAAATTGCCATGTTACTGTTTGGGAAACCACAAAATTGGTACAAAAAGAACACTGTAACTTCAAGGGAATAAAAAAAAATCATGGTTTTATGTTGAGTGGACAAAAGTGTTAGTAGTTTTACTAGTTTTTTTTTAACTGTGGCATCCTTTAAAAAATCAGTCAATAATTCCTATCAAAAACATTCTATCAATAACCTTGCTATCAAAAACAATTTTGTCACACGATCATTTCAGTTTTTTTTTATATAGTAAAAAATATGGTAAAAATAAACAAAGAATTGGTGAAATTTCATTGCAATATATTGTGCTGTATACATACAAATCTTTTGCCATATACTCCCAAGTGGAAATTCAGTAGTTATATAATTTACTACAACAATAAAAATATTTTTATTATGAACCAAATAAAATGCTCTGAATTGGCTGAGTTTGGTTTGCTTGAGGGTTTGAGGTCATCATTTGTGTTCGCAGATGCATAATAGATGCTGAGTCATGGATCTGAGACAACTTGGACTGAAAAGTGTGAAAACATCACTCCACTTCACATTTTTTCTTTATATATATATAAAAACAGGGAGACTTCAGTAAGTCTGGATCGGAAAACAACATCTCCAGCACCACCACACTGAGGGCTGGAGCCCCTCAGAGTTGTGTGCTCAGCCCACTGCTGTTCACTCTGCTGAATTACGACTGTGTAGCAATGTTCAAATCACATCATCATGTTTGCAGATGACACGAATTGAAATCGCCACATCCCTCTCACCACACCCCTCTTTACCTGCTGCCGCATCTCCTTGTACTCCTGTCTACTTTTCTCATCTCTCTGTCGATCCAATTCTGTTTCACCAACCTCTTTCTCCTAATGCTCTCCTGCACTTTCTCATTTCACCACCATGTCTACTTGTCTTCCTTTGTATTTCCAGATGTCACACTAAGTACCTTTCTAGCTTTCTCCCTTATCAGTTCTGCAGTAGTTGCCCAATCATCCAGCATCTCCTCACCACCACCAAGACCCTGTCTGACCTCTTCCCTGAAACATACACTACAGTCTTCCTCCTTCATTTTCTACCATCTAATTCTTCTTTCAGTCCTCACAATCCTTCTCCACCTCCAAAACCATCCTACAGACCACCATCCAATGCTGTCTAGCTACACTGTCCCCTGCCAACACCTTACAGTCTCCAATCTCCTTCAGGTTGCATCTCCTACATAGAACATAGTCCACCTGTGTGCACCTTCCTCCACTCTTATACGTCACTCTAGGATCCTCCTTCTCCTTAAAATAAGTATTTACCACTGCCATTTCTATCCTTGTAGCAAAATCTACCTCCATCTGCCCTTCCACATTAAGGCCATACCTACCCATCACCTCCTCATCACCTCTGTTCCCTTCACCTACATGCCCAATAAGGTCTGCCCTAATCACCAATCGTTCATTTCTAGGTACACCATCTACCACTTCATCTAACTCCATCCAGAATTTTTCCTTCTCCTCCATCTCACAGCCCACTTATCATGAAAGAACAGTTTAAACCCACCTCAAATGTTCCTGGTCTAACTCCCTTTCCACTTGGTCTCCTGAACACACAACATATCTACCTTTCTCCTCTCCATCATATCAGCTACCTCTCTCCCTTTACCAGTCATAGTACCAACATTTAAAGTACACACCTTAACCTCCACTCTCCTACACTTCTCCTTTTCCTGCTGTCTCTGTAGACGTCTTTCTCCTCTCTTCACCTCCTTCAGCCAACAGTAGCCCAGTTTCCACCGGTACTCTTTTGGCTAACAATATCTGTGGCGGTCGTTGGTAACCCGGGCCTCGACCGATCCGGTATGAAATTCTGATTTCGTCCGCATATTTATTTGGCACATGTTTTACGTTCGATGCCCTTCCTAACTCAAACCTCCACAATTATACGGGCTTTAGACAGGCACTAAGAGTGCACTGGCTTGTGCAACCCCAATGGCTGGGTTACTTGAAATATATTAGTCTGTATGTAATAAATATATATAATATACGACTTTCACTTTTTGTATTGAATTACTAAAATAAATTAACTTTTAATGATATTCTAATTTATTGAAATGCCCCTGTGTATGGTTGAAATGACAATAAAAGCTTTTTGACTTGACTCGTTAGTTTCGGACACCTAACAGAAAAAACAAATCAAACTGCATTGTGGTTTTGACATAAAATCATATCGTTCAACAATGCGGTCAGCCTGTTGGTAACAGCATGACAGGCGGATTTCAGGATCTGTTCACTGTTCACCGAGACAATGGCGAGGATTAAAGACGAATGAATTGATTTCGGCCCTGTTGTTTCTGTGAAGAAGATTCAGAGTTACTTCCTTACCTTTGCTCGGCCGTTAGATGGCGCTGCGCTCGCGTTCCTAGTTGCCACGTCACCCGTCAACCCGTCAGCGTCTAAACAGTAAAGATGGCGGCCTCCATCCTGGAAAAGCAGGCAGGTCTGTCATTTTTTTTAGTTATTTGTTCTAGAAAGTGGATAGCTTTTATAATATTTGTTCGAATGTGGTTACATTTGAAATGGAATTATGTGGCCTTATGTAACAGTTAATTAATGTAACGTGTTGTAGTTTCAGCTGCCCAGCTCGCTAACATAATGCTCAGGTTGCTAAGTGTATCATTGACTTGCATTTTAAGCTACCGACTTCCGAAAATATCCCTAAAATATTTAGCTTTCACCGAGGATGTCAGTGTCCTGCTAATTTATAGAAAGTTCTTTTAAAAATTCGTAGTATTTACCTAGAAGCAAGAACGAATTCATTTTATTGTAATAGTTTTGGCTGGCTACCTAAGCAAAACATCCGTAGCTCGTTGTTTTGCTCATAGATCAATATCTTGTCCATTAAAGAACAACGTGAGTATTAGCTATGAAGAGGAGAAAGAAGACGAAAAAGACGAGAAGAAGGCTGCGTTACGGCTGGACTGTAGTTTAGTTTTTTCTGAACTGTATAACGAGCAGGAAATGTGACGTTTCATAAAACGACCGAAAAACTGTGTTCGGAAGGTCTGGAAAAAAAATCCTTTCAGAATGATATATGTAACTTTTCATGTTTGCTCTGTCTGCAATGATGTACAAGTTGGCCCACAAAATATTTTTTTTATAACCCTTGATACTTAACTCAGAATTAGTAATCACTACAGATCTAGATTAAAGTTTCACACTGTAATCTAAAACACTGTGGCGTTTAAAATGTTCTCTCTGTGTCTGTCTGTGTGAGTTTTTATTCTGGGTTCCCCAATTTACCTACCACTGTTCAAAATCCATACCAAGTGTTTTGGCTGCAGTAAATGAAAAGGTTTATGTGAGGTGCTACAATGGACTGGTGTCCCTTCTCATGTAAATTCTCCTACCTCAAGCCCAGTGTTCCCAGAATAAGCCCAAAGAATGATAATCAGTGGTTAAAAAAGCCGAACTGCTCCTGACCTTAACTTTTAGATTTATCAGGAAATTCCTTTAGTAATATTGAAAACTATCATTCAATAGATTTGTTTATTTTCCGATTTGATAGTTGTATCATGATTGTATTTTGTTTGATAACTACTTGTTATTAATCTTTCTTTAGCTGCCTTGAAGCGCATGCTAAACTTTAATGCACCACCTCTAAAAAACACAGCAGTTGAACCAGTATGGAAGGTAATTGAGCTTATTTACCCACATTAGATGCTATATAATCTAGCTAATTATGGAACGTTTCACAAGTAAACTGCTTTATGTTTAACTGTTGCTTGTGCTTAGGTACTTATTTATGATCGCTTTGGTCAAGATATCATCTCTCCACTTCTCTCTGTGAAAGAGTTAAGAGACATGGGAATCACTCTTCACCTGTAAGAAGCTGAAATATGTGCAAAAGCTCTACTGACATTTTTGTAGAATCTTCTGTCTTTATCCCTCTCCTGCACTGTTCTGACTCGCTTTTTTATTTTGTTTTCCAGCTTATTACACTCAGACAGAGATCCTATACCAGATGTTCCTGCCATTTACTTTGTGATGCCGACAGAGGAGAACATAGACAGGATATGTCAAGTAAATGTCAATATTATAATAATCAAAGGTTAAATAAAGTTTCAGTAAGTCCATTGTTGATGCCAAACATCATAACCAGAATCTAGAATCTTTAGCACAAACCAAGGCCTGTTCACATTTTCTGCACTTGTAATGTTTGAGTCTTCATAAAGCATACATATTTACTGATTTCATTTTAATTACATTAAAACTTACAGGACCTGCGAAACCAACTCTATGAGGCATACTACCTGAACTTTATTTCTGCGATCTCCAGAAGTAAACTGGAAGACATAGCAAGTGCAGCTCTTGCCGCAAATGCTGTGACTCAGGTGACCAAAGTAAGTAGAATAGTTTGGTAGAATAATAAGATAGAACTAACTCACCAGTGGCTATACTGCATTATAAAAACTATATTGTATTGTAATTATAAAAACTGTTTAGATTTACAGCATTTAGCAGATGCCCTCATTCAGATTGACTTATTCATGTTATAACAACCTTCTGATCAGAAGCCCAACATCTTAACCACTGAGCCACCTCTCTATAGATGTGTATTTTATGACTTCTGTATTATTGAGTAAAAACATTTAGAATTTCCAACATTACACCCTTTTTAAACAAAATGTTATGTTACAAGACCCTTTCTTTCTAAAACTGTACCAATTATACCTGAGACTATATTTTTATAAAAAGGTTGTCACACCAAATATCTTATTTATATATTGTAATTGTCACTCAGATGCCACTGGCACACAGTTTATGTCCCATTTTCATCACCGTTGTTGTTTCAATTTAGTGACTGTTATTTTTAAAGTAAAAAGTACACTTTTTGAATTCTTTAGTTTTATGTATCAGGACATAATAAAAATCATATGGTCCTTAGCAGGTCTTAGACTTGCACATGACATACTGCACAGTGTAATTATTTATTTTTAAAAAATAGCTGAATTGGAGAAACCATGTGTGAAAAACTAAGTACACTTGTAGCATGTAGAACCACCTTAAGCAGCAATAACTTGAAGTAATCATGTTCTGTTTATCACTTTCTAACACAAACCTAAATGCTCCTGACTAGCACACTGCTAATTATTTGGCTTTTATAGTGGTGGTCACACTTGCTAATGATCATTTAATAATGGACATTTGTTAGCAGCACCTGTGGTAAAGGTGTAGTTATTTTTCACACATTGTTTCTACATTTTAAGTTTATTTTTGTAAAATAGATAATGGCACTGTATAGGGCTGCAACAACTAATTAATATATAAGTGATAATGAAATTTGTCAATGAATGCCAATATCAATTAGTTAGGCGGCTCAAGTTATATGTTAGCATAATGGCAGGATGATACAGCCACTTGCAAAATGGCGGAGTTGACTGGCAGCAGGGAAAAAAGCCTACTGGTGTCACAGATGAAAGCAAAACATCAGCACGGTGAGCAGAAACTGTATAATCCTCATCGTGTGAAAATGGTACAGTTTATGTGAAGTCAAGAAGCTTTTATTGTCATTTCAACCATATATAGCTGATGCAGTACACAGCGAAATGAGACAACGTTCCTCCAAAACCCTGGTGCTACATTCAACAACATAAAGCTACATAACAGAAAACACAGAGCTAAGGAATAGTAAGTGTCCTCGCCACATGAAGTGCATCGTGTGCATCCTGGTGCAAACAGTGCAAGACAGACAGTGCAAGACAACACAAGACAGTGTAGGACAAATACACAAAACACATAATAGCTCCGCCAGTAAACCTACTGTATATTACACAGTGTGTAAAAGAGAACTGAGTACAAGAGTGTACCTTGTAATTACAAAATGTAAACAAGAAGGTTTGTGCAAAACAGCAATAGCAGCAAAAAGATGTGCAAAAACAGCAAGTAAAACAGTTAGTAATAATCAAGTGATATAACATGGGTGGTGCTGAAGACGTGGGTGTGAGTGTGTGTTGAGTCCGGGTTGTACAGATCAGTCATACAGTTTGGGTGTGTGTGTGCGTGAATTTTAGTTCAGTTCAGTGTTGAGAAGCCTTGAGGGAAGAAACTGTTACACAGTCTGGATGTGACGGCCTGCATGCTTTGAAACCGCTTTCGTGATGGCATGAGGGTGAAGAGTGTGTGTGAGGGGTGTGTGGGGTCGTCCACAATGCTTTTGGCTTTGCAGGTGCAGTGTGTGGTGTAAATGTCTGTGATGGAGGGGAGAGAGACTCAGATGATCATATCGAGATGCAGTTCTCGATCTGGACTGACTGAGGTCTTCCAGTCAGGTAGTCCAGCATCCAGTTACAGAGGGAGGTGTTCAGGCCCAGTATGGGGTCCAATGTAGTTGGAAGCTAGGTCTTGATGTGTCTCATGACGAGCCTCTCAAAGCACTTCATCACAATAGGTGTGATTGCAACGGGACAATAGTGATTGACCCAGGAGACTATAGACTTCTTTGGCACGGGGACAATGGTTGTCGTTTTAAGGCACGTAGTAACACCGAAGTGCTATTGTGTAAACTGTTTGTAACTTCAGGACAGTCACACTGGATCTGTTCTGTCGTGACTCGTGAGCATCAGGTTGCGCAATCAGCTCACTAACAAGATAGTGAGAGATTCAAATAAAACGGTGCGAACAAACACTAAATCTAAAAGCAGCAAATAACAGCAGCAGTAAACGCTTATATTTTACTCACTGTTGTGATTTTCAGCTACTGATTATCCATTTGTACACCATAATTAATATATATATATATATATATATATATATATATATATATATATATATATATATATATATAATTTCTTTTATTATTATTAATATTTTGTATTTTTTTTTTGCATTTGCTGTTGCATATTCTTTTTATAGCATTTGTCTACTACAACAGTAACTTATCTGTTTTGAAGCATGATTTACTGCGGCTTTACTACGTTCCAAAACATGGTTGTCAACTTGCCATCTGCAGTTATCATTAAAAACAATACAAATGTGGAGTTACACAATTTACACTTTTCATACTCCAATTTTTTGTTTTTTTGTTTTACAGAAAGAAATAACAAGTGAATTTGTTCAAAGGAGAAATTCCCCATGCTTTCCTTAACAAGCAGCCACTATAAGCTTTAAAATGTCTAAATTAAAGATAGTTAATCTCAGTATGTGGCTTTTGCATTTTTTTTTAAAGTAAAGTTTTATACATAAATACCCTGAATTAGGGTTCTATATAGTTATGATGAGCAAAACAGCTTATTTATTTATTTATTTTTAATCCAATGATTCGAAAAGACAATTGTCTGATTAATCTATTATCAAAATTATCATTGCAGCCCTATTAATGTGTAATATGTTATGTTGCTCAGGATGTATTTATGTAAATTTAAGGCATGCTTATAACCAGATGATTTTTATTATGTCCTGGTATATAAAACCATATTATTCAAAGAGGGTGTACTTTTTATTTTCACATCCATCTAAAATATTTTACAAAAAAGGAATCTTAATTAAGACAATTTATAACAGAAGTCTGTGATCCTATTTGCAAAGATCCTATTTTGCATTTTATTTCAGCCAAATTGGAGGCACCCTTAATAGTTGAATAAAGACGAAGTTGCGCTAATTAAACTAGGGGGATTAGGTGTGATTTCTGTCTGGTTAGAATAAAAGTCTGCAGGTGCACTGCCCCTTTTTGGGTAAGATTAAGACCTCTAAATTACAATAACAATCAGAGCAGTTTTAGGAGTTTCTGTATAATAAAATTCAAGCACAGAAGTGGCTACTTATACCCCTGAATTTATTTTTAAAAACCAAATTGTATTATATATTGCAAAATAAATTAGTTTTCTGCTATGACTGCTTGTTATAGCAACTATAAACAGTAATTTCCTCACTACAATCTTTTTCCGCCTCTCATGAAGCTTTATATATTTATATGTTATATTATAATGACAAATATTGCCTATCCTGAAGCCTTTCCATTGGTGGAAATGAAATACTTTTAGATTAGATTCAACTTTATTGTAATTGTGCAAGGTACATGTACAGAACAAATAAAATTCAGTTAGCATCTAACCAGAAGTGCATATGTGGCCTGTTTTTAACAAATAGCAGTAAGATAAATAGGGTATGAGGTCATACGTACAGGGGTGAGGGTAAATATTGTACAGAAGATGCAGTAGGTAATTATGTATGGTATATATAATAATATACAATATAATGTGCAAAGATTATGCATAGATAGACATGTCAGAAAATAATATACTCAAATGTCATGATAGTTATGTACAAGTATGAATGTATGTATGATACAGTATATACAAAATAAATATGGGTGGAATATACAGTAGTGCAATGATAAACGTCAATTATACATGGTGCATAAATGCGTAGTGGATACGCAGTGCAAAATGCACAGAAAACAAAGGAGTGCAAAAAAATATTTTTACCACTGTTTTAAAGACAAATGACTGTCCAATGTCAAATATTTCAAAAGTTTTTCTATGCAGCTCGATGTATTAACACTTTTTTAAGTTTTAACAGTTTTTGTTATGTTTGCATTTAGTGAAGTCGTTCAAGTTCCAGCAAATTATCCTATATATAGGCAATAGCCTATTACACTAAGTGCATAAATGCCTGGCACTAGTGCTAGATACCCTATGCTGTTATAGAAAATTATTCAACACTTTCTGACCAGTTCTGTTGGTTTATTTTGTGTGTTTCTATAGGTGTTTGATCAGTATCTGAACTTCATAACACTAGAAGATGACATGTTTGTTCTCTGCAATCAAAATAAAGAACAGATCTCCTATCATGGTGAGCTATATGCTCCAAGTATATCTACACATTGGTCTGTATTTATGTAATAAAAAAATTGTTTAATGCAAGTCCCTATTCATGCCGTGACTTTAAGGTAAGTGTTCAGTTTTACAGTGTCCATGGTAAATATACTTTTCTCTATGATGTGCAGTGAGAGAATTTCCGAGTGGCCTGAACGGTATACCTTGGTGCTTTTTCCACACCAATTTATTTTTCTTTTAAGTAAAGAGAAATTTTACTAATAAATAATAATTATTGGAATTGAATTTGCTAGGTACAATTGTTATGTTGGATACTTAGATTAGTATAAATAACTGCGACACTGCGTTCTCTGACATTCAGAAAGAGCTGGTGTTTATAACTAGACCATGGAGCAGTAGTTTTACTTAATGCTTAATATTCTTTGGTTTAATCCATGCTTCTAATATTTCAACAATCCTAAATCCAAATCAAATTGGCTGGCTGTGCATTTAGTCTTTTCTAATTTATTGCTTATCAAGTAACTGAAACAAACTATCTACAAATATACAATTTAGTTTCACCCAGGGAACAGAGAGAGTCTCAATGTAGAGGACCCTGATTGACAACTCAGTGCAGCTAACAGACAGACAGTCAGTTTAGCCTGCCTGACTACTTCCTGGCTTTGGCTCTGGATTGTCGCTAGATAACTAGTCCTGATCTGATATTATTAGCTATACTACAAGAAATGAGACATTGTCTTTGCTAATTTACACACCTTTACAATGTTACTGTTAGTAAACTCTGACTGTCAAAGGTGTATATTATTAGTTCTTATGTGGAAATAAGTAAGTAAATCTAAGATTACATGCTACATCTGGTGCCTTGGTTCCCAGTATAGACCTAGCCTCTGCTGCTGGTGCCCCTGAAAGCCTAATTAATTTCACCATTCTCCTGCTTCACCCTCTCTCTTGCTTTAAGTGCTGGTGATTGCTAACACTGTCTAAGGCATCCAGACTTTCCCTCTGCAGCAACTGTACTACTTTCACTGTCACTAACCCCCCTTGATTCTGGCTACACTTTTCTAAATAAATATTTAGAAGGTTTATATTAAATATTCTAAATAAATTACCGGTACACGTCTCACAAATAAATCTATTTCTACCAATGGGGAAAAACTGACTGAATACTGTAATAAATAAAATAATTAAAATAAATGCCTTTTTTCTAGCAATCAATAAACCAGATATTATGGACACCGATATGGAAGCTATAATGGACACCATTGTTGACAGTCTCTTCTGCTTTTTTGTGACACTTGGTAAGTAGTTTTTTATTTATTGCAATGATAACTGTGATGTGATGATAACTGCACTCATTCTACTTTTATACATTTGAATTAATGTCGTGCCTAAGTTAACCACATCTTGTTTTAAAAAATCTCCATATTGTTGCAAACCAAATCTATGAAATGAAATAAATGTCTTGTTTATTTATATTTTTTTTTTACATTTGTATCATTGCATACAATATAGAATTGCACTATTGCACCAATATTTGTATTATTAAACTACATAGAATCTGTTCTATAATGCTACTATTCTATAGATACTGTAGCATAGATAGATACTATAGCAATTAGAGTTTATACCTGAATTCTATGTCTTGCACAATGTGTTGAAGGTTTTATACCTTTATGTAGTTTGGGTTTTAGCCGAAAAAGTGTGCTTGGTGGTCTTAAAAACGTAACTTCTTTGATTAACATTTTTTATACTTATAACTAAATTGTTACCGTAATTTCCAGACTATTAAGCACACCCAAATATAAGCCGCAACTACTGAATTTTACAAAGATCTTTAGAGAGTTTCAAGAGTTTATCTTTTGGCATCGTCGTGCGTTTAAAAATCACCATCAGTGAGGCTTTTCTCCCGATGCCGTGCAGCTCAGAACACAGGTGAAGTGCGTTTTTTCATGCCCGGTTGTTTTCAGCGTGACGAATGATTCACCTTTCCTGTTGACAGTCTGAGTGAGAGGGTCAAATGTCAGAGGAACTTCATCCATATTTATGATGTGGTGCGGCCCGATTTAGTGGGAGCGCATCTGATTTGATATAAAGAATTTCATTGGTTCACCTTAACCGGTATGCCAATTTCGGCAAAAGTTTTTTTGGCTTGAAGCTTGTGAAACTGGGAAAAACCCATGAAAAAATACATAAATTAGCCGCTTCATTGTTTAAGCGGCTGGGTTCAAAGTGTGGGGAAAAAAGTAGCGTTTTATAGTCTGGAAAATACGGTTTTATAATGAAGTCAACTTTATTGTATGACAACCCTAATTGTTAAAATAGTGTCATTGTTAAATAAGATAAAACCGAAGTTTAGTTTGCTTTTAAAATGATTTAATTATGATTTCTGTATTTGAAATTTGAAAAGCCCCTGGAACATTCTTGTGTACCTTGGAAAATGTGCATAAAGTCTGTGTGCCCACTTTTTGGCAAGTGATTTTAATTTCCTGTTTCCCTAGGTGCTGTTCCAATAATCAGATGTCCAAGAGGAAACGCAGCTGAAATGGTAGCTATGGTAAAGCTGCTTGTCTTACCTGTCAAGTTATAAATCTCGTCTGAGGATTTGTGTGTTGTACTTCTGTGCCTGTATAAAATGACTGCAGATCAGTCATCTATTTTCACCACCACTCTCTTTATTGTTTCTGCAGAAACTTGACAAGAAACTAAGAGAGAATTTGCGAGATGCTCGTAACAGCCTGTTTACTGGTGATACATTGGGCACGGGCCAGTTTAGGTTAGACACACACACACACACACACACACACACACACACACACACACACACACACCTACCTGCATAAAAAGCATATGACATTGAAGCTTTTAATTAAAGCATGTTGCATGTTCCATTAGCATGTTGTCGGATAATACTGCCAAACTTTATATATGGGAAAATCCAAAAGAAGCTGTTAATCCATCTATCTTATTTGTTTGCCCACATTCATTGACTCATTGGAGTTTTAGTATACCATGAAATTACAGAGAAATAAAAGTGAAGTCCATCGTTCCTGAGTACCCAGCTCCCATCCCTAAATAGCTCAGGGAAAGAGCCAGAAGAGATTACTTTCACTGCTGGAACAGAAAACTGAATCCCAGAGAAGAAGAGATTAATCATTTTACTTTTTTCCATTATCTTTTTTATTTCTTTTCTTTTCTGTCTGCACCACACTTCTTGTAGTTTCCAGAGGCCATTATTTGTTCTTGCTGACCGCAACATGGATCTTGCCACCCCTCTTCATCATACATGGACCTACCAAGCTCTCATTCATGATGTCTTGGTAAGCAGATGTCAAAGAAATTCATAGTATCCATGATTAGACTAATATCATTGGTTTTCTTTAAGGCTGCCAGTTTCTCCATCTACTTTTTTCCACCAAAATGGAAAATACAATTACTTCCAAGTCATATGAATAACTTGCAGCTATCATTTGTATAAGAAAAAGATTTCATCAAGTGCGGAACATTTTTTCAGAATCCCTCTAAAAACACTTCTGTCTTAATGGGGTATGTCTTTGGGTCTGGACAGAGCTGTTAAAATTATAATAACCGTTGCATGCTTTTTTTGTCTTTTGTCATGATGTATAATATAATAAATGCATTTTCATGAAAAAAAAACTTTTAGCATATGCCCACAGATGATGTTTAATGTTTGTAATACATGACCACAATACATACACACACACACACACACACACACACATATATATATATATATATATATATATATATATATATATATATATATATATATATATATATATATATATATATATATATATATATATATAACAGTGTGTGTCTATGTGTTTCAGGACTTCCATCTAAACAGGGTGAGTCTAGAGGATTCTGTGGGATCAGAAGTTAGCCCAGCAGGAGCACGGCCCAAAAAAAGGAATAAAAAGAGCTATGATCTCACTGCTGCCGACAAGTTTTGGCAGAAGCACAAAGGAAGGTGAGTAGCTAATGTTCTCAGATGTTTGACCTTGACATCATATGCAGTAATGGTTGATTTACATGTAGTTAAAAGGAATAATGCAAAAGCTTCTGGAGACATGGAAGGCAGTAATCTATACATAATTACTGCTGGATGAGCTTTTAAATTTTAACTTTAAAGTTAAATTTAAAGCGATAGGTCCCACATTGTAATTTTAATTAGTTTGGTTTTGTATGACAACTCAAATAAATAAATACATTTGAAGTAAAATCTTTATTTAACTTTGGAAAAATATTCTAAGCTAAACCTGGCTTTATGTGTTAAACTGAATATTTTCTACCATGTGTATTGTTCCAGCCCATTCCCTGAGGTTGCCGAATCAGTGCAGGAAGAGTTGGATACGTACAGAGCCCAGGAGGATGAGGTTAAGCATCTCAAGAGCATTATGGTAGGTACAAAGAAGTCATTGCTTAGCTGAGCACTCCAGTTTCTGCATAGAATGTTCCTTCATAGACTGCTTAAGTGCTGATATTTTTTTTTAGGGCTTAGAAGGGGAAGATGAGGGAGCCATTAGCATGTTGTCAGATAATACGGCCAAACTTACCTCAGCTGTCAGGTGAGACAATATTAAATGTGACACTCATTTAGTTGGGCAAAATATATATAACAATGCATGTGACAAAGACATCCGTACTATGTGACCTCAAATGTTCATCTATTTGAGCACCAAAAAATTCCTTTCCCCAAACAGTTCTCTTCCAGAGCTTTTAGAGAAAAGAGACTAATTGACCTCCACACCAATGTTGCTACAGCTGTTTTGGACCACATTAAGGTGAGCAATAAATAAAGTTCTGTAAAGTGTGCATGTGTGTGTATATGCGTGTTTATACAGTACAGACCAAAAGTTTGGACACACCTTCTCATTCAAAGAGTTTTCTTTATTTTCATGACTATGAAAATTGTAGATTCACACTGAAGGCATCAAAACTATGATTTAACACGTGGAATTATATATGGAATTATATACATAACAAAAAAGTGTGAAACAACTGAAAATATGTCATATTGTAGGTTCTTCAAAGTAGCCACCTTTTGCTTAGATTACTGCTTTGCACACTCTTGGCATTCTCTTGATGCCTACTTTGAAGAACCTACAATATGACATTTTCAGTTCACTTTTTGTTATGTATATAATTCACATGTGTTAATTCATAATTTTGATGCCTTCAGTGTGACTCTACAATTTTCATAGTCATGAAAATAAAGAAAACTCTTTGAATGAGCAGGTGTGTCCAAACATTTGTCTGTACTGTATATATATATATATATATATATATATATATATATATATATATATATATATATATATATATAAACTTTGGTCCGTACTGTATATATATATATATATATATATATATATATATAAACTTTGGTCCGTACTGTATATATATATATATATATATATATATATATATATATATATATATACACACACACAGTACAGACCAAAGTTTGGACACACCTTCTCATTCAAAGAGTTTTCTTTATTTTCATGACTATGAAAATTGTAGATTCACACTGAAGGCATCAAAACTATGAATTAACACATGTGGAATTATACTCTTGGCATTCTCTTGATGAGCTTCTGAAATGGTCTTCCAACAGTCTCAAAGGAGTTCCCAGAAATGCTTAGCACTTGTTGGCCCTTTTGCCTTCACTCTGCGGTCCAGCTCACCCCAAACCATCTCGATTGCGTTCAGGTCTGGTGACTGTGAAGGCCAGGTCATCTGTCGCAGAACCCCATCACTCTCCTTCTTGGTCAAATAGCCCTTACACAGCCTGGAGGTGTGTTTGGGGTCATTGTCCTGTTAAAAAATAAATGATGGTCCAACTAAACACAAACCGGATGGAATAGCATGTCGCTGCAAGATGCTGTGGTAGCCATGCTGGTTCATTATGCCTTCAATTTTGAATAAATCCCCAACAGTGTCACCAGCAAAGCACCCCCACACCATCATACCTCCTCCTCCATGCTTCATGGTGGGAACCAGGCATGTAGAGTCCATCCGTTCACCTTTTCTGCGTCGCACAAAGACACGGTGGTTGGAACCAAAGATCACAAATTTGGACTCATCAGACCAAAGCACAGATTTCCACTGGTCTAATGTCCATTCCTTGTGTACTTTAGCCCAAACAAGTCTCTTCTGCTTGTTGCCTTTCTTTAGCAGTGGTTTCCTAGCAGATATTCTACCATGAAGGCCTGAGTCACACAGTCTCCTCTTAACAGTTGTTGTAGAGATGTGTCTGCTGCTAGAACTCTGTGTGCCATTGACCTGGTCTCTAATCTGAGCTGCTGTTAACCTGCGATTTCTGAGGCTGGTGACTCGGATGAACTTATCCTCCGCAGCAGAGGTGACTCTTGGTCTTCCTTTCCTGGGGCGGTCCGCATGTGAGCCAGTTTCTTTGTAGCGCTTGATGGTTTTTGTGACTGCACTTGGGGACACTTTCAAAGTTTTCCCAATTTTTCGGACTGACTGACCTTCATTTCTTAAAGTAATGATGGCCACTCGTTTTTCTGTACTTAGCTGCTTTTTTCTTGCCATAATACAAATTCTAACAGTCTATTCAGTAGGACTATCAGCTGTGTATCCACCTGACTTCTGCACAACACAACTGATGGTCCCAACCCCATTTATAAGGCAAGAAATCACACTTATTAAACCTGACAGGGCACACCTGTGAAGTGAAAACCATTTCAGGTGACTACCTCTTGAAGCTCATCAAGAGAATGCCAAGAGTGTGCAAAGCAGTAATCAAAGCAAAAGGTGGCTACTTTGAAGAACCTACAATATGACATATTTTCAGTTGTTTCACACTTTTTTGTTATGTATATAATTCCATATATAATTCCACATGTGTTAATTTATAGTTTTGATGCCTTCAGTGTGACTCTACAATTTTCATAGTCATGAAAATAAAGAAAACTCTTTGAATGAGAAGGTGTGTCCAAACTTTTGGTCTGTACTGTATATATATATATATATATATATATATATATATATATATATATATATATATATATATATATATATATATATAGTGGTCCCCGTTATCGAACGGCTCGGCTATCGAACATTCCGGTTAGTGAACGGTTTTCCAAACGAAATTTGGGTCCGGTGAATGAACAAAGTTCCAGTTACCGAATGCTACCCATGCTGCCCAACCCAGCGCGAGGGGAAGAAACTGCTTCCGCTTCACCCATCGCTGAGTAAGCATCTATCACAACTTCTGTTTGTGAACAATATTAGTGATATTTAGCGGTAAGTACAGTAATCATTTTGTTTCTTACTCTTGTAAAGTTGTTACTTTATACTTTTACCGAGCAAACACCAAATACCCGCAGAGATCGGGATAATCCGGCAAAAGGCAGTCCATAAATAATATCCACGGTGCTTTACGGAGGAAGCCCGATTGCGATGAGCTCAATGTGGACGCATGAGCGAAGGAAAAGGGCATTCCCTGAAGCACCATGACAGCCACCGTAGGGGGCGTGGCAGGGGGATTCCTGACTATTAATACGGCTAAAAACAGGAAAAAATGGTTAATTATTGGGTATTGGTGGAGTTCGGGAACGGATTAATTGGTTTTCCATTATTTCTTATGGGATAATTAGGTCCGGTTTTCGAACATATCGGATTTCGAACGGTTTTAAGGGACGAATTAAGTTCGATAACCGGGGGACCACTGTGTATGTATATATATATATATATATATATATATATATACATACCGAAATTTCCGGACTATAAAGCGCACCCAAATATAAGCCGCACCGACTGAATTTTACAAAGATTTTTATTATGAGCATAAATACGCCGCACCTGTCTATAAGCCGCAGGTGTCTACACTGAAACTAATGAACTTTACACAGGCTTTCACGAAAGACATTGACTGTTACACGGCTTGTATCTAAACAGTAGCCTACCAAGAAAATCATTGTTCACTGTCTTCCTCCTTCCTTTCACAAAATTTCTCTCAGGAGTTTATCTTTTGGCATTGTCGTGTGTTTAAAAATCACCATCGGTGGAGCTTTTCTCTCGATGTCGTGCAGCTCAGAACACAGGTGAAGTGCGTTTTTTCATGCCCGGTTGTTTTCAGCGTGACGAATGATTCGCATTTCCTGTAGACAGTCCGAGTGAGCAGCAGGTCAAACATCAGAGGAACAGCATCCATATTTATGATGTGGTGCGGCCCAATTCAGTGGGAGCCCATCTGATTTATTATAAAGAATTTCATTAGTTCACCTGAACCCGTTCAGCAATTTCATTGTTCTAATGCTATAAGGGCTTAGTTTTTTGGCTTGAAGCTTGTGAAACCGGGAAAAACCCAGGAAAAATCCATAAATTAGCCGCTTCATTGTTTTTATATGATGATCGAGATAAACGAAAATCAAAATGGCGGCAATATATTAACGTGCTTGAAATTTCTTAATGTACATGATGTGCGTTAATAAATGAGAATGTACATGCACGTGTTTTTGAAGGGTTTTTTACACAGCAGCGTTGCCGCGATTTGTTTGATGAAGGCATGCTATAAAAATACATACAGTACATGTTTATCTGTCAGGAATCCACCTGCCACTCCCCCTTCGGCGTGTCAGGTGCTTTCTCGGCTGTTTTCTCTAAAGCTCTCGGCTTCAATTGCGCACATATGGTGCATATGGGGATCCTCTGCCAATTACTCCTTGCAGATCCTCTCCAGTTTTGTCAGGTTGGATGGTAAAGTTGGTGGACAGCCATTTTTAGGTCTCTGCAGAGATGCTCAATTAGGTTGTTGTGAATCAAGTTATTGTGAAGCCACTCCTTCATTATTTTAGCTGTGTGCTTAGGGTCATTGTCTTGTTGGAAGGTAAACCTTCGGCCCAGTCTGAGGTCCAGAGCACTCTGGAGAAGGTTTTTGTCCAGGATATCTCTTTACTTGGCCGCATTCACCTTTCCCTTGATTGCAACCAGTCATCCTGTCCCTGCAGCTGAAAAACACCCCCACAGCATGATGCTGCCACCATCATGCTTCATTGTTGGGACTGTATTGGACAGGGGACAGGTGATGAGCAGTACCTGGTTTTCTCCACACATACTGCTTAGAATTAAGGCCAAAAAGTTCTATCTTGGTTTCATCAGACCAGAGAATCTTATTTCTCACCATCTTAGAGTCCTTCAGGTGTTTTTAGCAAACTCCATGCAGGCTTTTATGTGTCTTGCACTGAGGAGAGGCTTCCGTCGGGCCACTCTGCCATAAAGCCCCGACTGGTGGAGGGCTGCAGTGATGGTTGACTCTCACCAAGGCTCTTCTCCCCCGATAGCTCAGTTTGGCTGGACGGCCAGCTCTAGGAAGGGTTCTGGTCGTCCCAAACGTCTTCCATTTAAGGATTATGGAGGCCACTGTGCTCTTAGGAACCTTAAGTGCAGCAGAATTTTTTTATATATAATTTTTATTTATATAATTTTTTTTGTATATATATATATATATATATATATATATATATATATATATATATATATATATATATATATATACACACACACACACACACACACACACACACACACACACACACACACACACTCACACGTGTGTATATATATGCACGATATATATACATGTATCTTCTTCTTTCGGCTTCTCCCATTACGGGTCGCCACAGTGGATCATCCTTCTCCATACCCCCCTGTCCTCTACATCTGCCTCTTTCACCCAAAACACCTGCATGTCTTCCCTCACCACATACATATACCTCTTCTTTAGCCTCCCTCCTGGTGACTCCATCCTCAGCATTCTCCTACCGATGTACCCCATGTCACTCCTCTACACATGTCCAAACCATCTCAATCGTGCCTTCCTCATCTTGTCTCCAAAACGTCCTACATGCGCTGTCTCTCTAATAAACCTATTTTCGAATCCTGTCCATCCTCGTCACTCCCAACGAAAACCTCAACATCTTCAGGTCTGCTACCTCCAGCTCCATCTCCTGTCTTTTACTCAATACCACTGTCTCTAAACCATAAAACATCACAGGTCTCACCACAGTCCTATAATCTTTCCCTTTCACTCTCACAGATACTCTTCTATCACTCCTGTCACTCTTCTCCACCCACTCCACCCTGCCTGCACTCTTTTCTTCATTTCTCTAACACACTCTCCATTACTTTGCACTGTAGATCCCAGGCACCTGAACTCCTCCACCTTCTCCACCTCTTCTCTATGCAACCGCACCACTTCACACCTCTCCACATCTCATTCACACACATGTACTCTGTCTTACTCCTACTGACTTTCATTCCCCTTCTCTCCAGCACGTACCTACACCTCTTCAGGCTCTTCTCAACCTGCTCCCTACTCTCACCACAAATAACAATATCATCTGCAAACATCATGGTCCACAGAGACTCCTGACCTTGTCTGTCAACATGTCCGATCCTTGATGCAATCCAACCTCCACCTTGAACCTGTTTGTCGTTCCTACTGCACACTTCACTGCTGTCACACTGTCCTCATACATGTCCTGCACCACCCTCACATACTTCTCTGACACACCTGACTTCCTCATACAATACCACAACTCCTCTCTCCACCCTGTCATACGCTTTCTTTAAATCCACACACACAATGCAACTCCTTCTGGCCTTCTCCATACTTCTCCATCAACATTCTCAAAGCAATTAATGCATCTGTGTTACTCTTCCTTCACATGAAACCATACTGTTGCTCACAGATGGTCACCTCTTCTCTCAACCTGGCTTCCACTACTCTTTCCCATAACTTCATGGTGCGACTGATCAACTTAATTCCCCTGCACATCTCCCCAGGTCTGCACATCTCCCTTATTCTTAAAGATCGGTACCAGCACACTCCTTCTCCATTCCTCAGGCTCCTTCCAAAATCCTGTTAAACAATCTTGTTAAAAACTCCACTGCCATCTCTCCTTAACATCTCCATGCTTCTGTCATGTCATCTGGTCCTACCGACTTTCCACTCTTCATCCTCTTAATTGCTGCTCTCACTTTCTCCTTACTAATCCTATCCACTTCCTGCTTCACCATCAACACATCATCCACCCTTCTATCTCTCATTTTCCTCATTTATCAGCTGCTCAAAATATTCCCTCTTCTCAACACACTCTCCTCATTAGTCAACACATTTCCATCTTCATCCTTTATTGCTCTAACTTTATTGCTCTAGCTCATACAGCTTCTCATATGCATTTTCCTTGGATTTCGCCACATCCCTCTTCACCTGCTGCCACATCTCCTTGTACTCCTGTCTACTTTTCTCATCACTCTGTCGATCCCAATTCTGTTTTGCCAACCTCTTACTCCTATGCTGTCCTGCACTTCCTCATTCCACCACGTCTCTTTGTCTTCCTTTTTATTTCCAGAAGTCACACCAAGTACCTTTCTAGCTGTCTCCCTCATCAGTTCTGCAGTAGTTGCCCAATCATCCCGCACCTCTTCACCACCACTGAGACCCTGTCTGACCTCTTCCCTGAATTTCACACTACAGTCTTCCTCTTTCATGTTCCACCATCTTATTCTTCTTTCAGTCCTCACCTCCTTCACTTCGTCCCCAAAACCATCCTACAGACCACCATCCGATGCTGTCTAGATATACTGTCCCCTGCCAACACCTTACAGTCTCCAATCTCCTTCAGGTTGCATCTCCTGTATAGAACATAGTCCACTCTTATGTCACCCTATGAGCCTCCTTCTTCTTAAAATACGTGTTCACCGCTGCCATTTACATCCTTTTAGCAAAATCTTCCACCATCTGCCCTTCCACATTCCACTCTTTAAGGCCATACCTACCCATCACCTCCTCATCACCTCTGTTCCCTTCACCTACATGCCCATTAAAGTCTGCCCCAATCACCAATAGTTCATTCCTAGGTACACCATCTACCACTTCATCTAACTCACTCCAGAATTTTTCTTTCTCCTCCATCTCACAAACCACATAGGCACTGATGACATTTATCATCACCCCTTCAACTTCCAGCTTCACGTTCATCACCCTATCAGAAACTCTCTTCACCTCCACTACACTCTTACTGTACTCTTTCTTCAGGATCACCCCTACACCATTTCTCTTTCCATCCACACCATGAAATAACAGTGTGAACCCACCTCAAATGTTCCTGGTCTTACTCCCTTTCCACTTGGTCTCTTGAACACACAACATATCTACCTTTCTCCTGTCCATCATATCAGCTACCTCTCTCCCTTTACCAATCATAGTACCAACATTTAATGTACCAACCTGAACCTCCACTCTCCTACACTTCTCCATTTTCTGCTGTCTCTGTAGACGTCTTATATAATAAAAAAAAAAATATATATATATATATATATATATATATATATATATATATATATATATATATATATACTGTCAATCGATTAAAAAATGTGAAAGTTTAACTTAATCGCACATCTTTATTTGTTCTAAATATACCTTAAATTAATACTTTTCAGGTTTTTCTTTTACTCAAACAGAAATGCACTGTGCATTCATTGCTCATTAATAAAAGTTATGCTGTTAAAATTAATTATTACTGCGTTATTTTGGATTTTATATATATAATATAATTTTCACCATGTCATACTTTAATGACTTAGTTTTAGTGCAGATTTTCATTGTGTCTACTAAAACAACTACATAAATAATTATTCATAAAATCTAAAACAAAATGTAAACAAGTGAGATAACACTTTAACAAACATGTTTACAATGTTCCAGCTCCCATTCTCACCATGTCACTGCAAACATTGTACTTTGCAATCCCTGGTGTTGGAACTGTAAAAAAATTCCCACAGGGGATTTGTTTTCTGCCCAGCCATCTGTCAGAATAGAAAAAAAATGCATTTTACTGCTAGGTTTAATTAGGTTTTTCAGTCATATAAATAATGAATGCTTCTTACTGCAGGTTAACTTTGCTGCATGTTAAAAAGTGAATAGTGATTGGTAATTCTACTGTCTGTCCGTACGTTTCACGTGTGAGTGGCTTATCTTAAAGAGGAAGAAGCACTAATGCAAGATGTGGTGTCATAATCCAGTTAAAAATATATTAGTCAAAATATACCAGGCCAATGCTGATTATGTCAGCCACAGCGGTATTTCAGTCGATCACTAGTTTCCATCCTTTTTTTATCTTTGGATCTGCCTAATTTATCCCGATGCCGTACCTCTGGATGGAGTTCTCTTCAATTGGAGACCACACTGCAGCTTGAATGGTTCCTCATCAACAGCCTAAAGATCAATTAATTTAGTGAGCAACTCAAGAATTTGAGGATGGATTTTAACTGTAATTCATATCAGCAGTCTACTACAATGACTCAGGACCACAGGTTGCATTTAAGTGCCCATCTCTAAACAGCACCCCCTCAAAAATATTGAAATGGTAATGAATGAATATGGTTCCACTCAAGGTTTTGTCCTCATGCCATGTCAGTGAGCTTTTCCTTGCCATTTCTCCAGAGTTTAAACATTCTGCTTCTAATAAATGAAAACCTTTGTCAGATTAGCCCCACTGATCAGTGGCTTTCTTAAGACAGCTATTTAGTCTTAGTTCCTAGAATTATTTTTACATTATTTGTTTGGACATGCTCTTATTTTCAGTATTAATATAATAATATAAATAGGTTTCCTTTTTTTTTTCTTTCTTGATTTGAGCTGCAGAAGCTTTTCTGTCTGATTAAATCATACTGGCTAGCTTTTGACAGATTACCTTTTTGTTCTGTCTGTAGTCCCGTAAACTGGATGTATACTTTGAGTATGAGGAGAAGTTGATGAGCAAGTCTACTCTGGATAAATCCCTGCTGGACATTATCAGTGACCCTGATGGTGAGAGTTCCTGACATTAAGCAATGCTAATCTTCTTGTTTCTAGTATGTTTTTGCTTACAAAATTTAACTGCTAGATTTCTAGATTTTTTTCTTCAAATAACATTAATTTTCACATTTATAATAAAAAACTTAGTCAAGTCCTAAATAGAGAGACTGTAAATTCATATATTTCTGAAATGTATACAAGCCTCTGCACTAACATAACCCAAATTAATTATTTACATACTGAAACTTAGCAATTTCTTTTAAACTTAGCAGTGTTTAGTACTGAAAGTTTTTATTGGCTATTTTGGGAACAAACCTGTCTTTATTCAGTTCTTATTCATTCGGTTTTTGAATTATTACTGGACAGGAAACCTTCAATGATTGATTTTAAATTTTTGTTGGTAGCTGGAACTCCAGAGGATAAGATGAGACTTTTCCTGATCTACTATATCACCTCCCAACAGCCTCCATCTGAGGTAAAATTACATGCTTCTTTTTCTCCAGTCTTTTTAGATTGTGTGAGGCCCATAGCAACTTAGTATTTTGTACAGATGGCTTGTGGTCGGCTCTCCTGGTGTGCACTTTCGGGAAAAGATTTATTGTAATTAGCGGTAGATGCATGGACGCCTATGTGCAACAGAGAACCAAGCCAAACACAGTATGTGTGCTCCATGCGATACATTTTCTTGTGTTCTTAGTCTATTTTCAGATCCCGCTCAAAAGCCTTGTTGTTCTTTGGTGCAGAGTTTAGGAACACACTGACACCCTTTGATGCTGTAGCCAAGCTTTATCAATCTTGTAGCCAATAATACAGGATTGTGCTACTCATGGCAGGGTCTCTTCTGCTGAATGTTACTTAATCGCACAGAACTTTAATAGTACGAGTTCCCTTCAGTCTTCAGAGGTAGAGAAGAGTGCCAAGAGCTTGGATACGAATGGCCTGAGATAGGACAGTGTCCAGTGTCTGCCTCCATAATAGTAAGCAAAGATTACCCTGGTAGCTTCTGAAATATTCTGACCAGGGCTTTGGGCAAAGCCCCCTGCTGTTTCTGAATATCATGTTGATCAATGCAGGCTACATTGGAATGTCCCTTTCAAAGGGGACGTTGTGTTTATTAGACAAACAGTCAAAGTTGAACAGGAAATCTTGTCCCACATCTTCTAGTTTCTTCCTTTCATCTGGGTCTCTCTGAAGCTCATTATGTTTGGCTAACCTCTTGCTCAGACTCCACTTTTTGTTTGCCTTTGTTAGTAATGATGTTAATGTTCAAATCAAATTGGCATTCTTTTTGATGTGGTGCAAATGAAAGTGTTTCTAAGAGGGTATGTTTGCCTTTGTCTGTCATATAGAAGGATGCTAAAGGAACCCTATTTACAAGTATTCTTGGTCTTATCCATAAATTCCCTACTGCTAGCCTGTTAAAAGCCTTTTTCAAATGTTTCCCTAATGTTTACAAAATTACATTTCAGCTTGTTTCTTGCAGGGTGATCTTGAGCATTATAAAAAGGCTTTGATTGATGCTGGCTGTGATCTCTCCCCCTTGAACTACATAAAGCAGTGGAAGTGAGTTCTTCCTAACACATCACAATTTCACAATAACTGCAGTAAATGCAATAAAAATAATAGAAGAACAGAAGTAATGCAACTTGTATCATCCAATTTTTCAGAGCTTTTACAAAGATGGCTGCTGCACCAGCCAATTACGGTAACAGTGGTGTGAAACCAATGGGGTATGAAATTATATTAAACAACAAATTGATTTAAAAAAAAATTTTTTTTTTTTTTTTTTTTTTTTACAAGGGTTAAAATAAACTGTTATTTTTAAGCCTTTTCTCTAGAGTCATGAACACCGGCTCACAATTTGTAATGGAGGTGTGAAGAATCTGGTCTTGAAACAACATGTGAGTATAAGCCCTTATCTATGATTGTTGCGGTTGGGGACAATTCCTCAATTATGAGGCTCCTCAAAACTTTCAATTCCTAGACTACGTTATATGTGTGTGAACTGGCACTGTTTATACATAAACTATACTAAAGCTTCTTTTATACTAAAGTAAGGGCTCCTAATCTTTTTCAGTACATGAGTCCAGGCTTATGTAATAAAAAAAAAAGTCACATTTTAGGGATGTGTCGATGTGAAAATGGAGATTAAAACTAGGGTAGGATAGGCTGCGTGAATCTAAAGCGGTGGGTTTTTTACAGTTGCTCAATGTGTCACATCATATTATTTGGTGTTTTATGACTGGTGGTGCTGTTGTGTTACCTTCCAAGTCCAATATAATCTGTTTTGATGTCAACAATGACACTTAATCAGTAATCTTAGGTTTTTCCAACCCTTTTTAAACCCCAGATGCATTAAAAATTATTTTTATATCTGAGACTAAGTGATCTGCCAGGGCTGTACAATAGTGTAGCAAACCTTCTGTCAAGATCCACTGGGTGGCTTTAATGAACTTCTTTGCCTGTGCTAAGGACATTGCACATCTGGAACAGGATTTAATTTGGAACATTTCCTGCAGCTGATTCTACTTATATTGCAGAGTATTTATCTAGTCAGCAGGGTCCTATTTATGGCCTTGATATAGTCAGTAATGTGTTCTGCTGGTGCTCTTGATAGTCCTGGAAAAACCCTAGTTGTCTCTCTCAACCCAACCCAGGATATTTGTGACTGTGGGTTTTGCTCCTTAGACTGGATAATCAGTTGAGTACTGCATCTTAGCCCAACCTTGAGTACTGCAGTGGAAACCTGCAGTTAAAAAAAAAAAGCCGTTTTGACAACAACTCTATTTGAGCTTTGTGTGGGATATCTCTCATCATTCTTTTAATAAAAAAAAGGCTAAAAGGATCTCACCATTCCCTTTTGTTTCTATCTATCAACCATTCTTCCATTGAAAAGGAAAACCTCTTTCTCATTAGCTCCAAAATGAATTTTTAACTATAGCCAGGGCATACCATAGGCCAGTGGTCCCAACCCCCAGGCTGTGGACCGGCACCGGTCCATGGGAATTCTGTGATGGACTGTGTGTGCTTATGAAACCTAAAGTGTTTCCCAGTCCATGTGATTAAAACAATCTTAAGTGTGGAATCAGATTTGTCTGACCAGATTAGTATACTCCTTGTGACTGATTTCTACCTATATGCAGAAAGGAGCAAAATAAATTGCTGATTACATTTTGCCAAAAGGGTGGATCAGAGGAGGGAGTTTTATGCATTTCAGAAGGGGGATAGCAATGATCTAGCATCCAGTCTCCTGTTGTGTTGCGGGTATTTGGGGCTAAGTGCCACATTGGTATCTGTTTATGGTGAAATGCAAACAGTGAGTATAATAACTGTTTCAAACACCGTCTGTAGCCCCACACATCAGCATATGTTCCAGATAGAGAAGAACATATTCTTTCCCTTTACCCTTCTCCCTGTATACCAACTGCTGTCCCTCTAGTCACCAGCCTGTAAAGCTACTCAAGGTTGCAAATGACACCACCCTCATTGGTGTACACTTCCAGGACTCTGAAGAAGGCAGCTATCCCCTCTCACCTTGGACACAATTCACTGTCCATAAAAGATTTAGCATGTTTAGGGTCATGGTGGATTTATAGCCTATTCATGGAGCAGTGGGATTGAGGCAGTAATACACTCTGAAGAATAGATTGCCAGTTCAAAGCAGTTCTGCATGTATGCACACATTACACACTAAGACAGTTACGCTTAACCAGTTCATCTAGGGAAATTAGATAAACTGAAACTGAACCTACTGTAACACAAGGAGAATGCCTTAGTACTTGTAATACCAAATCTTTTTTCCCCCCACTAATTTGCAATATGGTAGTTTCTGTTTATTATGTTAATGCAACACATATAGCATGACTGTCATATGTGTTGCATTAACACAATCAACAAAGACTGCCATATTGCAACCCTGCACCTTTGACCTTTTTGGGAAATGTTATAATTTTCACTGCCTCTTTTACATACTTGCACAAATTGTGTAGTGTAATGTCTCCATCATTTTTTATTACATTATTATATTATGGTCCTCGTTTCCCAGTCAAATCCCTGGTACATGCAACCCATGATATTTGGCAATAAACATGATTCCGATTTTGATTCAGGAAAATGTTATTATTAAATTCTAATGACTGTACCATACCTTGTTGACCATAACACACAACCCTTTGTTTGCTCTTAACAGAACATTCTTTAAGTCTGTATGAAAAACCTTCCAACTTGATTACTCTTTCTGGTATGTCCTCCATTAGCCAAGTTTCTTTTAGGAAGATTAAATTGCAATCTCTTGTTTCTTTTTGGAAGGGAATCTTCACTCATAGGTCACAGTTTTTATTGCCTTGGGGGCTGTGTATTTGCCAGACAAATGCTGGGGAGTGGATGATGGCTTCTTACCCTTACAAATATTTCTTAGTACTTCTTTCAGTGGCATCTCCATTTGGGGATAGCTCACACATTTTTTTTTTCTTTAGTGCTTCTTGTTCATCTTGAAGATCACCCTTCCCAACTTGCACCATTGTGTTCAAAAACCACTCCAGCAATTATCTTAAACCCTAGTTCATTTCACTTATTAATTCATTGTCAATAATAGATTTAGCATGTTTAGCATCATGGTGGATTTATAGCCTATTTATGGAGCAGTGGGATTGAGGCTGTAATACACTCTGAAGAATAGATTGCCAGTTCAATGCAGTTCTACATGTATCACACATTACACACTAAGACAGTTAAGCTTAACCAGTTCATCTATGGAAACTAGATAAACTGAAACTGAACCTACTGGAACACAAGGAGAATGCCTTAGTACTTGTAATACTACACCCCCCCCATTAATTTAAGCAACAAATGAAACATGGATACAGTAAAAGGCTGCATTGTTATTTCACAAAATATGGAAGAGTGAATAACAATGTAACAGTATATGAATATTTCTGATGCCCTGATCATACTATATAGGTATAATAGCGCTCTTTTAATTTAACATTTATTTTTATTTATTTATCTATTTTTATTAACTTTATTTTTTTATAGAATTTGCCAGTCACTCGGATCTTGGACAACCTGATGGACATGAAATCAAATCCGGTAAGTTATTACTCTTAATCTGGTACAAAATATTTTATTAAAAAACAAAGGTTAAAACAATAATGGAAAAAAAAACATTGTTCAATTTAAGTTAAATGAAATAAGTATAGACCATCATGTGTTTTACAGCTGGGTTAGGTGTCTTTTAAACTTTTCACATGCAGACTGAGATACTTTTTACTTTTTGTCTTGGCAGACATTGATAAAACTTTGATAACATAGATAAAAGCAGACGATTGCTGAACAACAAAGTTTGCCTTTTGTGGCAAAAATGTATTGACATTTTAATAATTTCTGTTTTTTTTGTTTTGTATTTTTCTTCTTCCTGCAACTCAGAGCCCAGTTTTGTTACATGTCTGGGATATGTGGAGTATTATAAAGCTCTGTAGTCTAATAATGCTCTTTGTGTAGGGTGGTTCTCTTAACAGAATATAGGAATTGTTTAGACAATAGCTATTTTACAACATTAAAGTTTTTTTTTAATAGAGAGGTAGGGTAGAAAAATACCTTATTGTAAATACTCTGGACTGTTAATCTATTATCTCAACCAGGGATCACCTGAAGAAAGAGGGAAGAGTAATTAAAACTTTATAATCCTGTAAGTTCATACTGTGATTGATATCACAGTTTTGGTTTATGTTTTATACTATCAATCACAAGTAGAAATAAAGACAGATATTTTTTGTTTTGTTTTGTTTTTTATTATTTCTTTTTTTAGAACATTATGCACCAGAAAATGTAGAAATTTATAATGGTTCTCCCAGGCCACCACACAGAAGTACCATGTTTATTTATTTTTGTACTTTAGTAAATATCATTGGATACAATGAGCTAACTACTTAACATTCCCAAACCACATCATTCAAAACAGAAATGGTAGAGTGAGAAAGCTTTACTTTTTATAATGTCATTATGATTCCTTAAATCCAATGTGTTGGTAGAGAAAAATTTCCACTCAGCACATTGCTTTTTTTAAGTTATTGTTGGATTGAATTTAAGGTAAGGTCTGCCTTTGAAAATGTCTCTAACTGCTGAGGTTGTCTCTCTAACTGCCAAGGGTGTGATTAATGATAATCGTTTATAAATGTGGAATTGTGTACTGAGGATATGATGTGGCAAATGTTCAAAACCCTTCCAGTAATAAGACTTCTAGGAGCTCTGTTCAAATTATTTGTCATATTAGTCATTATTCATGCCTTATATTATTGCCTCCCAGAATGACATAAATGATAATTTTGATTAAAAAAAATTTGTAATGTTTTAATTTTGATACTAGGACTAAATAACCTTATGTCTGTCTTCTTTCTTGTCTGTCTTGTTATGTATAAAATTGTTTAGCACTACCTTGCTCTATCTTGTTTTCTTGGTTGAACCCAAAAAATATATTTGGTCAAAATTACACTCAGCTTTCATTTGCTGGTCCTTTTTCAAAAAGCTAATTCTTATGCTATACCAATCTCAGAACCTGATCACATACTTCTATCAGACTGAAGCTTACAACCATTTTCTTACTGGAAAACAGAGCACAATACAATGTATCTCTTGTTAGGGGAAACAGGTAGAGAACTGTCCAAGTCCTAATGCTTCTGCCCACTCTTCAGATCAGTGTCAGCGCCACATGCCTAAAACTTAGACCATCCATAAAAACAATAACACTATGCTGTCTGAATAGTGTTCACCACTTGGTATTACTGTTAGCCATCAACGGACAAAGGAGTAAACTGATAGCACAAAAATCTGGAGCATTTATCCATTTGGAAGCAACCATGGTGCTCCTCTTTCAGTGAGCTGATGGCAGAGTATTTCTTTTTGTGGTAAAGTATGTGCAGGAGCGGGGGATCTGCCAGGCCATGCTGATTAAGGTCATGTGGAGAGGAGACAGGCTTAGCCTCAGCCAGCAGGGAGGATGAGTGAAGGGGATCAAAGTCATCATTCCATATTCTGAGACAATTAACTCATATTTCACATACAAAACAGCACAATGACATCAGAGTTTTACTAAAATCACCCATTAATATATGGCTGCTAGGAAACAAAGCAGACAGATATTTAGATTTGCAGTCCTGAATGATTTTGAATAATGTGTTGTGCCTTAATTTGCTGTGATCTCGTAGGAAACGGATGACTACAGATATTTTGACCCAAAAATGCTTCGTGGCAGTGAAAGGTAAATATGTTCATATTATAATGAGTGCTTCATTCATAAAACCTTTCCATCATGAAAAAAAAATTGCTTTTGTTGCTCACTTATAAGAAACTAATCAAATCAAGTTATTAAACAAAAAAAAAAAAAAAACAAGGGACCCACATGTATTGTTAGTACTTTAACTTACAAAACATTTGAATATGTGATTTATTTATTGTTTATCTTTATCAGACTTGTGTCCTATGAAATAATAAACACCTAATATTTAATCCTTCTAGTTCCATCCCACGGAATAAAAATCCTTTTCAAGAGGTAGGTTTGATCTTTTGTTGGTGTTTTACAATCTATGCAGAATTACTATTATAATATTTAATAATAATAATTTAATAATTTAATAATATTTTTTAAATGTATGCATGGCCATTTTCAGTGAACATTTAGTATCAAGAATAGGGCTGCAATTAATTATTATTTTGATAATTGATTAGTCTGATGATTTATTTATTCTTATTTTTTATTTACTTTTTTTTCCAGCTTAATCGGTAAAAAATTATATATTTTAAAATGAGATGTTTTGCTTATAATAACAATATAAAACCCTAATTCAGGGTATTTATGTTTAAAAGTGTACTTAAAAAATGCAAAAGCAACATATTGCGTTTAACTACCTTTTAATTGCCATTTTAAAGCTAATAGTGGCTGCTTGTTGAGGAGTACATGGGGGCTTTCTCCTTCAACAAATTCCCCCATGATGAGTTGTTTCTTTCTGTAAAATTAATGAATAAATAAAACATAAAATAAACAGCATTTGAGTGTGCAAGGTGAAGCAATTTGTGTAAATCAATATTTTTATTGTATTTTGCAGATGGCAAGTTGACAACCATGCTTAAAAAAATCAATATAAAATATAATACATTATTATTTTGACAATTTTTGTTAAAAAAAAAAAAATAAACAGACATCTGTTTTAAAAACAGATAAATTACTGTTGTTGAAGACAAATGCTATAAAAAGAGAATAAAATGGAGAAATGCACCAAGCTAACAGGCTTGATAAAATATATACCGTAATTTCCAGACTGTTAAGCACACCCAAATATAAGCCGCACCGACTGAATTTTACAAAGATTTTTATTATGAGCATAAATAAGACGCACCTGTCTATAAGCCGCAGGTGTCTACATTGAAACTAATGAAGTTTTTACACAGGCTTTAAGGAAATTTATTGGTCTAATGATATGGGGCTCAGTTTTTTGGCTTGAAGCTTGTGAAACCGGGAAAACCCCTGGAAAAATCCATAAATTAGCCGCTTCATTATTTAAGCCGCGGGATTCAGAGAGTGGGAAAAAGTAGCGGCTTATAATCCGGAAAATACGCTAAATGCATTGATGTACAAATGCATAAGTATTTGCTGAAACCCACAACAGTGACTAAAAATATAATAGTTTACTGCTGCTGTTATTTTCTGCTTTTAGATTTAGTGTTTGTTTGCTCGCACCATTTTATTTAAATCTCTCACTATGTTGTGAGCGAGCTGATTGCGCAACCTGAGTCACGACAGAACTGATCCAGTGCGACTGTCCCGAAGTTACAAACAGTTTACCCAATAGCACTTCATTAAACTGTACCATTTTCACATGATGAGGATTATACAGTTTCTGCTCACCGTGCTGATGGGTCGCCTTCATCTGTGACACCAGTGTTTCATTTTCACGTGCTCGTGCATCACTGTGGTACTTCCATGCCACACAAGCTTCGCTTTGCATAACTTCCAGGCACAGTTTTCCTTGTTGCGTTTAATATAAAATGCTACCATGTCTTGAATGACTTGGGATACACAATTTGTCCTGCTTTTTTCCACTTTTATTCCCTATTCAAATGTTTGATGTGAACAATTGTTTTACTATTAATTTCTAAATTGATCTAATATCTAAATATTGCCTTTGCTTTACAGGCCATTGTGTTTGTTGTTGGTGGGGGTAACTACATTGAATATCAAAATCTTGTTGACTACACAAAGGTATGTTTGTTCTTTTGTTTTTTAAATAGATTAATACACTGCAGAACATGAAACATTGCAGATACCTTGCTTTGCGAATTTTTATATAATAAAGTCCTGGAATTTAACATAACAGTCATACCGCTGAGAGATTCTGTGAGAAAGACCTCAAAATATAACAAAATTGTTTTCCATTTTAAGCAAAAATGTTTCGCTGGCCCTTGAGTGTGAATCTTTTTTTAAAACAAAAAAAAACAAAAAACACATCTTTCAGCTAGGCTGTTGCTGACAGAGGGTTAGTGGATTTCCAGTTCAACTACAGTGGGGGAGATAATTATCAGTCGCCACTGGCTTGCTCATCAGGGACAAACTTGCGCTTATAAAGAACATATTAATTTTTATCACCACATTATCTGTGTAAAGCTGCTTTGAGACAATGTACATTGTTTAAAGCACTATACAAATAAAAATAAATTGAATTGAATAATTATTTGAGTCCCCCCCGCCAAAACAAAGTAACAGTCTAGAATTGTAATGGTAGGTTTAACAGAGAGAAAAATATAATAAAAAATATTGATAATAATAAATAAATTAATATTAAATATATATTAATTTGTATTTGATTGAGTGAAAAAGTATTAGATCCCCTACCAACCAGCAAGAATCCTCACCACCACACACCCAAATTAGTCTGGTACCTTTAAGAAAGAACTCCTAATATCAACTCATTATGTGTATAAAAGACACCAGTCACAGAATCAACCTCTTCCATTCAGACCTCTCCACCACCATAGGCAAGACTAAAGAGCCAACAAAGGACGTCAAAGCAGAAACATTCTGCTTTGAGGCTGTTTCTCTGCTAAGGGTACAGGAAGACTTCACCACATGAACAGGGCCATGCACTGTAGAATTTTGGATGGGAACCTCCTGGCCTCAGCCAGAAAACTGAAGATGGGTGGTGGATGGGTCTTTCAGCATGACAATAACCCAAAACCAAGACAACAATCTGACAGTCTTGTAGCCCATTCCAGCATTGTTTAGGTCACAATCTTGTCCCTGATGCCCTTTGACTGCTCTTTGGTCTTTCCCATGATTGTGAGAAGGTTTGAATGGAAGAGGTTGATTCTGTCTTTTACAAACGTCTCAAGCTGATAATAGGAGTTCTTTCTTAAAGGTACAGGACTCATTTGTAGGAGTCAGAATTCTTGCTAATTTGATACAGGATCAAATACTTATTTCACTTGATCAAATACAAATTAATTTATAACCTTTCTTTAACGTTTCTTCAATATTCTGTCGCTCTCAGTTAAAATAAACCTACCATAAATATTCTAGACTGTTCATTACTTTGTAAGGGAGGAAACTCAAAATCATAAGGCATCAAATAATTTCCCCCACTGTTAATTCTCCTGCATGGAAGGCAAAGTAGATATAAAATAAATAATGGGTCTCTGACTTAGTAGTTAAAGTGACAATTGTTGTCTCATCAGATAAAAAATAATTATTGAAGGGCTCGACTTTAACATTATCTCTACCCTTGTGGTTTAATTAAACCCCAATTTGTTTTAGGGTCATGACGTTCTTGTTTTTAGGCAAAAGGAGTTTGGGCCCTTTTGAGGTCATCAGTTAGAACAGGTGTAGATTTGTCTATTCAGGGATGTCATGTTTCCAGAGGCTGTCTCTTCATAGTTGTATTTTAGACACCATAACCAATTCATCTATATAATTCAAAGTAATGTATATTAATGACAAATAGTAAAACAATTAAAAGATTTTGGGAGCCCATCCTGCAAACACTTATTTACACTATGCTTAATCCAAAAGTGTTATTTTAGCTTTGTGTGGTGTTCCAGAGAAACATGACTCATTTAGTGCTGATGATGGAATAATGATTTACTTTGCAGACCAAGCAGGGGAAAAAGGTGATTTATGGCTGCAGTGAACTGTTTAGTGCAGTGCAGTTCCTGAAACAGGTATTATTCTATTTTGTTTGTGCTAATTTTGGTTCTGTCCTAATCATGCTATTTCCAACACAGGGAAACTTTTGAATGAAGAAAACACCTCTGATATATTGTTTCTCCAAAGGGACACACTGACAAAGATGCTATGTTTAACTTTTTTCTAAGAGACAGTTATATAAAGCTTTTCCTTATTATGTAGCACTTTTGGGTCCAGACAGTTCAAGCGATTGGGATTAAGAAGTGAAATAGGTCTTTTATACCTGACAATATCAAATTTAATAACTCATCTGTGTCTGTAATATATTTAGAACAATATACAACCCTTTTCACACTTCCAAATTCACACTGTATTTGTACACTGTATGTAGTGTTTGAACACTATATACAGTTTATATATTTGAGTTTACTTAAAGACTTTATGTACTTTATTTCCACAGCTGTCTCAACTTGGGCAGAAGTAGGTCTAACCTTGGAAAACCAGTTTTTCCTGCTTTCAAATTGACTGTCAATTCCTCTTTATTTCTACATCATTGTCCTTCTAACAACTAAATTGCTAATGTTCAATATACTTTGTAATGTTTAGCATACGGTTATTTAATTAAATGATTAATACCACTGTCAATAAAGTTTGAATCTTTCACAACATAGACAGCCTGACAATGCATTTCATGTGAATTTAATATGCCATGAAGCTGATAATCATACAACAGATTTAGCAGATTAAAGGGGTTAGTGACCTAACAGCTTAGTGGTTAACTGTCTATAGACTGAAAAGTTAGTGAGCAATGATGTGCTTTGAGTGGAAACATCCCAGAATTGGCAGTGACTAGAGACATTCCAGGCACAATCTTCAATAGGTTTGGAAAATTAAGTATTCATTAGAAACCTGTATACTCACATTCATCATTTTTAACTTGTCATTTATGAGACATGTGCAGTGTGTAAACACAACAAGGTGGGGAACCTAATTTGAGCTCTTTAATTTATTGCCCTTAGCACTATTTTATATTTAAAATGGATTCTTTTGTTCAGCCATCCTGAACAAAAACTACTACATCTTGCAGTGCCATGCATTGCCCTAATATATGTATATTTAAAAAATATATTTTTTCTATTAAATAAATTATCAAAACATGTTTCATTTTCAAACATTTATTGTTGGTTTAAAATTCCTTCCAGGGAGCAAAAAAGCAAGCAGCAGGGCATAATGCAGTGCTAAAATTAAAGCAATTGTTTACAATTGTGCCAACAAGTAACAGGGATTAACAAGGAATCAAAAAATATCAATCATAATGTAACAAAACTGTAACATTGCAACATTACAAATTATTTTCACATTTTTAAAGCAACATTGCATGGTACAGTATTATTGATTGATGGCATGGTTGCATGGTACAGTAATCAATTTGCACTTTCTCCTGATCTGAAATGCTGCATTTGAGTGATTGTCCCAAACTAAAGTCAAAAATGTTGAAATAATGTCACTCCCAAAACTCATGTACAAGTAAAAAAAAAAAATTGAAAATTGTGTATATATATATATATATATATATATATATATATATATATATATATATATATATATATATATATATATAATTTCATTAAATATTCTGAGGTAAAAATCTGATGTACAAAAGTACTTAACTGCTTCTAAAAAAAACTAACATTTGTCATGTGATGTCATTTCCTGTTTGGTTGTTATTCTAGTTGCTGGTTCTGTATGAGAAAAGGAGAGTTTCAAATCAAATCAAATCAAATTTTATTTGTCACATACACATACATACAGGGTACGACATGCAGTGAAATGCTTTAACATACATACAAGTTTGCGCTTGCTGCTTTTCATTACTTCCTCAAGGAAGAATCATAAAGGCAATGCCTTAAGTTTATTTACATCACATTAGAAGTGCTAAAAAAAGATCTTTTGAAGAAAAGAAAAAAGATTTTTGATAAGCTGAAACGGTTGTTTGCTATTGTATACAAGCTAAGCTATGCTAATAGCCGTTGTAGCTGCTACTACAGAGAGGACAGCAATGTAAATGTATGTTACAGTCACTTATAATGGCATGTTTATCAACACATTGGCTCTAAATATTGTCATATCATTTTACTAAAGTGTTACAGTAAATGATCAACCTTACTACGACTCTGTCTTCATTCTTTTTCGTCTTCATTCTTCTTGTTCTTTCGGCTGCTCCCGTTAGGGTCCGCCACAGCGGATCATCTGTCGCCATATTTTCCTGTCCTCTACATCTGCCTCTTTCAAATTAACCACGAGCATGTCCTCCCTCACCACTCCTATTTTTCTCTTTCCTGTTGACTCCATCCTCAGCATTCTCCTACCGATATACCACATGTCCAAATCCTCTGCACATGTCCAAATCACATGTTCGAACGTCCTACTTGGGCGGTCCCTCTAATAAACTCGTTAATACTGTCCATCCTCGTCACTCCCAATGAAAATCTCATCTTCAACTCTGCCACCTCCAGCTCCACCTTATTTTTTGAAGTCAATAGCAGGTCTCACCACAGTCTTTAAACTTTCCCTGTCACTGATACACTTCTATCACAAATCACTTCTGCCACTCTTCTCTACCCACTACACCCTGCCTGCACTATTTTCTTCTCTAACACACTCTCCATCACTTTGCACTGTTGATCCCATGGACTTAAATCCATCCACCTTCTCCACCTCTTCTCACTGCAACCACACCACTCCACTGCCCTCCCTCTCACTCACACTCTGTTCTACTCCTACTGACTTTTATTCCCCTTCTCTCCAGCGTGTACCTTCACCAGGCTCTTCTCAACCTGCTCCCCACTCTCACCACAAATCACAATATCATCCGCAAACATCATAGTCCATGGAGACTGCTGTCTGAACTCGTCCATCAACCTGTTCATCAACACTGCAACCTGGAAATGCTTCAGAGCCGATCCTTGATGCAGTCCAACCTCTACCTTGAACCAGGCTGTCGTTCCTACTGCACACTTCACTGCTGTCACACTGTCCTCATTCATGTCCTGCACCAGGCATTCTATCACCTTCCAAAATTCTTTAAAAAAAAAAAAAAAAAACAGTTTTGTTAAAAACTCCACTGCCATCTCTCCTAAACATCTCCATGCTTCTACTGGTATGTCATCTGGTCCTACCGACTTTTCACTCTTCATCCTCTTAATCACTGCTCTCACTTCCTCCTTACTAATCCTATCCACATCCTGCTTCACCATCTCCACATCATCCAACCTTCTCTCTCTCTCTCTCTATCGTTTTTCTCATTTACCAGCTGCTTAAAATACTCCTCAACACACTTAAAATCGTCTCAACACACTCTCCTCATTAGTCAACACATTTCCATCTGCATCCTTCGATGCTCTAACTTGCAGCACATCCTTCCCAGCTCGGTTCCACTGCCTGGCCAATCGCTACAAACAATTCTGTCCTCATTGGCTATGGTTTAACGTGGTGTTTAGTCAGAGTTTAAACTCACTGCTCGAGAACACTACAGTATCAATGTTGAGTTGAATAGTCCTGTGAGCAAATTCTGCAAACCCGATTCCAAAAAAGTTGGGACACTGTACAAATTGTGAAAAGGAATGCAATAATTTACAAATCTAAAAAAAAAAAGCTATATCTAAACATGATCGAGAAGCGCAGGCAGTTTCTCTGGGCCAAGGCTCATTTTAAAATGGACTGTGGCAAAGTGGAAAACTGTTCTGTGGTCAGACAAATCAAAATTTTAAGTTATTTTTGGAAAACTGGGACGCCATGTCATCCGGACTAAAGAAGATAAGGACAATCCAAGTTGTTATCAGCGCTCAGTTTAGAAGTCTGCATCTCTGATGGTATGGGGTTGCATGAGTGCGTGTGGCATGGGCAGCTTACACATCTGGAAAGGCACTATCAATGCTGAAAGGTATATCCAAGTTTTAGAACAACATATGCTCCCATGCAGACGTCGTCTCTTTCAGGGAAGACCTTGCATTTTCCAACATGACAATGCCAGACCAAATACTGCATCAGTTACAACATCATGGCTGCGTAGAAGAAGGATCCGGGTACTGAAATGGCCATCCTGCAGTCCAGATCTTCCAGAAAACATTTGGCGCATCATAAATAGGAAGATGCGACAAAGAAGACCTAAGTCAGATGAGCAACTAAAAGCCTGTATTAGACAAGAATGGGACAACATTCCTATTCCTAAAGTTGAGCAACTTGTCTCCTCAGTCCCCAGATTTTTGTAGACTTTTATAAAAAGAAGAGGGGATGCCACACAGTGGTAAACATGGCCTTATCCCAACTTTTTTGAGATGTGTTGATGCCATGAAATTTAAAATCAACTTATTTTTCCCTTAAAATTATACATTTTCTCAGTTTAAACATTTGATACGTCATCTATGTTGTATTCTGTATAAAATATTGAAATTTTAAATTTTCACATTATTGCATTCTGTTTTTATTCACAATTTGTACTGTGTCCCAACTTTTTTGGAATCGGGTTTGTTCATTAACTATGTGACATTGGTTTCAAATAGTAACTAATTCCATAACTCAGCATCAGGTATCTCTTATATTAATGCATATGTATCTTACATAGATAGTTTTTCCATGTTTTTCCATATACTTTATATATACTATACTATATACTATAAACTATATACTATATATATATCAAGCAACCAATAGAACTATAAATATGTTCATATATGTTCACTTATATTAGTATCACTTTTATATATGTTCATATAACAGATTTCCGTATGGAAAGAAAGATAATGATCATTCTTTGAAGAAATGAACAGTAGGCTTCAAATCCTTCAGCACTCCATACCTAAACCCTATTGAGCTGATTTGAGATGAACTGGACTGAAAGGTAAAACCAAAGCAACCTACAAGTGCAATACTTTCATGGGAACTTCTGCTGTGGTGTTTGGAAGAACTTTCCAAACAATATTTGATTTCCATTGTAGAAACAAGTCTGTTCATCCATTATATATGCAAAAGGTTGCTACTTTGCAGATTACATTTTGTTAAACAATAACTGACAAATCAATAATTTGTTTTAATGTTCAATTCTTTATTTGTATTATGCTTCCATACTTTCAGATTACATTGAGACATTAAACTGTGTAAATAAATAAAAAATGGAGGTGTTCTAAAACAGTGGTTCTTTTGACCAGTAGTGTATGCATTTTATAAAGCTACTTTGTGACAATGTTCATTGTTAAAATAGCTCTAAAACTTATCTGCTCAAACAGCTGCTTAAACAGTTCTATTTAGCCATGATCGAGTCTGTCCTGTGCACTTCAATAACTGTCTGGTTTGGCACAGCTACAAAATCAGACATCAGTGGACTACAGAGGACAGTTCAAAAAGCTAAGTATTATTGTTGCTCCCTTGCCAGCTCTTCAAGAACTATATACATCCACCTTCTCGGATCGCAAGACCTTACAGAGGATAGCTAGGACGGCTGAGAAGATCATCTGAGTCTCTCTCCCCTTTATTATGCACATTTACACCTCACGCTGCATCCACAAAGCCAACAGCATTGTGGACGACCCCACACACACTCTTCACACTCCTGCCATAAGGAAAACGGTTCCGAAGCATTCGGGCCGCCACATCCAGACTGTGCAACAGTTTTTTCCCGCAAGCCATCAGGGTCCTTGTACAGTTCTCCTGTTACCGAACTGTACAACCTAAACTTAACACACACTCATTATTCATCTCAATCCATTCCAACATCATTTATTTATTATTATTTATACTTGACCACATTACACTGTTTACCTGCTGTTTTTGCACCTTTTGACTGCTGCTACTGCTCTTTTTTGCACTGCATTGTGTCTGTTTATATTTACTCCCACTTATAAATGTTTACAGTTCTCCTCGCACAGTACTGTATAATCAAAGTATACAGTAAGTTTACTGGTCGGCGCTATCTTTGGTTTTGTGTCTTGTCTTGTCTTGTGTTGTCTGTCTGCACTGTCTGTGTGTACTGTTTTTCCTCTGCACTGTTTGCACTAGGTTGCACTCGATGCGCTTTACTTGTATTACTTGTGTATTTACACTTCTGTTGTGTTGTAGCTCTATGTTGTTTAGTGTAGCACCAGGATTCTGGAGGAATGTTGTCTCGTTTTTACTGTGTACTGTGTACCACTGTGTATAGTAGAAATTACAATAAAAGCCTCTTGACTTGACTTGACATACCTCTACTCAAAGATTAAAGATAAATAGTAGCAGTAACTGAGTATCATAATTCTGTAGTAATGTGGTAAAGTGAAAGGGTGTAGAGCAGATGTAACATTTGAAGGTTTTCCAACAGACAACCTATAATCTTGTTGGCTTTTATCTCAGAAGACTTGGTGGACGGTGATCATACAAATTAAAGCAGTTACTATCTAGCAGTATCACCAAAATATAACAGACTCAGCATGGTATGCCACAGATAGCCAAGCTCATAGTATTCACCCTTTAGACAAGTTGCCCATGGCAAAGAGACTTTAGCCTTTTCTTTTTTAATTTACTTAAACTCTTGCCCAACACCCTACTGTTTTGCCTTCTTTCCCTACACTACTTTTTATGCTTCTGACAGTAGCAATCCATTTCAGCTTAATCTTCATGGATAGCCTACCTTTTTTACATCATAGACAGGAAAAATGTCCTTTTGCCTTTTTCTTCAATTATTCGACTGTTAATTAATCTCAACTTGAAATGTGCTAAGTCTAGATAAATTGGTGGATATGTTTTTAGGTCTTATGCTAGAAGATAAGATCTTTTTTGGCTGTACAAATGACAAATAAATCAGCATATACTACAAAGAAAAATGCTGACACAAAGGATTTTGTTTTCAAGCATAGCTTGGCTTTGTCATAACTGCCGACTGTTTTTTCTCCTTGTTCTGAGCTGGACTATCTCTACTGGACTGTTACGTGGTATGGTCTGATTTTGAAAGTCTGATAACTACTCTGAATTTAATATAATATAAGCAAATATAATAATTTGAAAAAAGTCCTAGATAAATGAAATTCTGCAGTTAGCTTAACATTTATATATAGATATAAATATAAATATAGAAAATATCAAATTAAACCAAGCCAATGTCTGTGCCATTCAGGCTTTACATCATTATCATTTTATTAACCTTTTTTTCCCCAATAATGGCCACATAAATTCCATAGGTGTCTCATATCCAGACATTCAGTTGCCACTCCCAAGCATGATTGACCACAGTATAACAAGGGTAGGATTTTATTTTTCAGCATTGTCATGTCATTCAACATATTTTGATCTCTTTTTGGGACACCACTGTACTCAATAGGTATCACCTTTCTATTGGCAAAGAACAATTGCAGTCATCTTCTTGTGGTCTGCCTAGGGCTACCAAGCACACCCACTCAGTGGTATACTGGTTAGATTCTTTGCTATGTCAGCATGTTTGCACAATCCTTTCATTTATATTGGCTTGTGCTTCAAGTTCCGGAAGGATCGCTAGGCTCTGCTTTGCTGCTTGAGGCCCAGTACAGCTCAAAGCACTTATCCCCAATGCACAACCTGAAAATGTGCAGCTTATTCATTTGGAATACTTTATAAATGTAGTACAGAACAATAAATTAAAATGCCAATAGCTGAGCCCGAGGTTGGCAAATATTAAAGCCATTTGAAAGACTATGAGACTTAATGTTTCACTTTTTCTATTTGCATCACAGCAATGAAAATTTAGAAATTTAGAGAGAATCTATTCGGTGATTTATAATAATTACTGATATTTGGTCATCTTCCTGTTCTGTGCAACAATTACATTATCTTACATAGGTTTTTCCATGAAATGTGGCTTGTCTTATAATCTAAAGAAAAAAAAATTTATATTAAACAGATGGCTTATTAAAGTTAAGACTATGCTGCCTATTCTGCTCCAAATTGCACAGAACATGAAGATTACCAAATATCAATCATTATTATAAATTATGATAATTATATCTTTAGCAGATCACATTTTTTTAATTGAACCAAAAGCCCCTTCCAGCAATACAATCATGACCTCACAGATACTCTTGTAGCCGAAGGAGCAACTTACCATACTTACCATAAGAATGGAGGTTTTCATAGGTTATTTTATGTGTCTACATACTTTTGCCCACAATATATATCTGTGCATCAATATCCACGTATTTTTATATTTGTCCAACTATTAAAAAAACATATATTAATTTAATATAAAGGCAGAAACAACTTGTGCAGACAATGGTGTGATGATTTTATTTATAGTCATGTGACTGCTGAGAGGTTACACAATTCAGCAGTTACACAATCAAAATTAACATTTAAAAACATGATCAAATTTAACATTAGCATTACAATTTTAATAAAAACCAACAAATAAAACATTATACATTGAAATGTCTATTGTACTTTTTAATACTAACACCTTAGACGTTGGTGTTTTGGATAGTGTGTAACTATGGTCATTAATATGTATTTCTTGGACCGGTTTTTGTTCATGTAGCTGTTTCTCCCAAATTTGAGCATGCCACTTCTCACCCACTAGCCAGCTCTCTACTCCTTACTCTATACTGGCAGGCACATGCTTCTTCTGAGACATGTGAAGCCAATCCCTGCATCTTTTTAAAATGCTGAAGATGCAGCTTTGCAAGGCAAGAGTCAGAAGAAAGATCCCAAACATAAGTTCATTAATATAACCCTATGATTTGCTCTGTAGCCAGACCTACTGTCTAAACTATGCTATTATAAAATCTTCATTAATACGTTCTGTCCAAACCAATTTTGAAAGAATTCAACAGTACTCTGGTATTAGTTTTTTAATTTTTTAATTTGTACAAACATATGTGGGCTCCAAAGTGTATTAGATAGCCAGAGCTAATATTTGCATAGGTGAAGATGGTTACCTAAAAAGTGTTGGACAGCTGATGCATTTATATGAAATAAATTAATTGTTCATGAATTCCATAGTAGTAAGCAGTGACTCAGGCACAAAACCTCACATTGTGTAACACATTGTGTGACTTTTGCTAATTCAGAAGCAGATGTGTCATGTATCACCTTAAACTTATACTCTCATTTGCTCAAAGTCTTTAAGTTCCTTCAACTTGATAGGAGTTTATCCATACTATGTCATACTATGTTAACACTAAATATGGATTACCTTTAATTATGCCCTACTTGCAATTTAATTATGATATTCACTACCCCGATGGGTTTTTGTTTGTTTCTTAAACTTTTAATGAATATTAAATGGATTCAAATTAAAATGGAATATCTAAATAAATGTTAAATATTTTGAATCATTTTTGCTAATAATGGTTAATTAAAACTGTTAAAGGTGTTAAAAATAATAATTTACCTGAGTTTTAATGCAATTTCAGTCTACCACACAGTTTAAAGGGCTGAGCAATCTGCAGACCACCCAACACAATAATTTTGTTGTTGAGGACCACTTCAGTCTAAGAGTTTCTGTTCTATTAAATATTCATTTAATATATTTGGAAACTGGGAGAGTTCCCAGTCATCACAATAAGCAGTTGTTCTATTCAGACCACGACTAATGGATCGAGTATCTTTCTTTGAGAGGTTTTCATCTATCTCTGTGAATAAGCACTGTGTCACACACCACAATCCCATACAAATTTCCTCTGTACTTAATCAGTGCATGCCAGCAAGTTTGGAGATGCCATGGTAAACAGCAGCCTACTTTCTTTATCCCAAACTTTGTAGAGCAGTTAATCAAATTGTCTGGATTGTCCTTTCAATTATAAAGTCATGTGAAAAAGAATGCACATCCTGTTTGAATTCTATGGTTTTACATATCAGGACATAATAAAAACAATTTGGTTCTTAGTATGTCCTAGATTCAAGTAAATACAACCTTAGATAAACAATTCATGACATAATACTTATTATTATTTATTTTACAAAGATAATCGCAAAATTTAGAAGCTATGTGTGAAAAACTTGTAGAACCACCTATAGAAACAATAACTTTAAGTAATCATGTTCTATATCAGTAGTGGACAGTAATGAAGTAAATGTCATTTGTTACTGTACTGTACTGTAGCTTTCTCACATTATAGCCATAATAAGTAATAGTACTTTAGATTCGTAAGTAAATTTGAAAGCAAATACTTTTGCACTTTTACTCGAGTGAAAGTTTAAAGGGAGCTCTTGCACTGTTACTGGAGAAATATTGGATTAATATTTTATCTCTACTCAACTACATGGTTTGTGTACTTTGTCCACCACTGTGTTATATGACTTCATCAATCTATAATATCATTGTGGAGGAATATTGGCCAGTTCATTGAGTTTGCGGGCATTTGTTTATGAACAGCTCTCTTCGGCTGAGCTGAAGGAATAACTATACTATAACTGTACTATAGTCCAAAGGACATTGTTTTATAAGTCTTGTGATTTGTTCAGATACAACCTTGCAAACTTAGTCTGTGCTGAAATGTTCTTATTAGAGTGAAAAGGATTTCACTTCCAAATAAACCATAATTGTTCAGTGTTTTTCTAATTGTACTGTCATGAACTATTACCAATTGACATTCTAACTGAGGCCTGTAGAGTCTGAGATGTAACTCTGTTTTTTGCACTTTCTCTGAGCATTGCACATTGGGGTGAATTTTCTGGGAGTCTACTCCTGGAATGATTGGTAATTGTCTTGAATGTTTTGTCCTTGATTTATTAGTAGCACCTAGCTACAACTTAGTCTCTCAAATCCTATGGAAGCAGTTAGGGTGTACTTAGTTTTTCACACAGGGTTTCTCTATTTTTTTCTCTATTATAAATTATACAGACTTTTGCATTTAATAACAGAATAGTTCAAACAAGGAAACATTCAATCAAGGAAACATCACACAATTATTGGGAGCTTAAAAAACCTTCTTCCTGAAAATTAATAAAGCAATTACTAAAACACAAACAGGGCAAAAAACCCTAGAGAACCACTATCCCTAGAGGTATTAATCAGTATTAATACTGATTAATACCTAAAATGGTCCTTCACTGAGTTCCTATTTGTTTTCTCACTTCTCATACTAAGACGCAGCTCAAGGGAAGTTTGCTGCGATCATACCGGCCTTAACGCTGTATTTTCTTGTGTGGAAAAGGCCCGGGATTCGGTATATTAATTAAGTGTACACTGGAGCTGAATGGTCCGCCTCTCGTGACATCACCAAGAATATACCAAGGCTTTCAGTGAGATTATTTAAGGGACTTAAGCGACCCTAAAATTTCAAACACTGCGGGAATATCACCTAAAAAAGGATTACATTTTTTTGCTTCTTACTGAAGCTTCTGAGACTGGAAGCCTAAGAAAACAGCACCCACACACCTGAGCTGTCTTAACCTAAGGTTTGTCTAATCCATTCGCTTTAGCAGCAGAGATCATTTATATCACAGTATGTGTTCTTCTCTGTGTCTACTGGGGGATTAAGAGCATATTTCGAACAAGTCGGTAGTAATGGATGTGTCTGGTAATGACGATTCTCCTGTAATATCTAATCTCGATGTTATTTCAGATGTTACAGTTTAATTATAAATATCCTTTGTGGAATATTTCTTTAAGATCTTCAACGTGAATATGTTGTTAAATTAATTTGATCTGATACACTGCAATGTAATAAGAGCTTGTGTGAATAATCTCTTGCTGTTTGTCTCTGCAGATGTCTTCGGTAACTATGTCAGTTAGGTTTGCATTTCTTCATGTCTTAGGTAGGCTAAGTATTGATTATAATTATTAGGATTGTGTACAAAATACACCTTATTATGATACAAAGTTTTATCGTCTTGTGTAACGTCTTCTTGTAACTGTGTTCATACTATGTTATTTCTATGCATGCTGATATATAATTATTTGTTTGTATTTTTTAAGCTTTTTTTTTTATATATGTGGTACATTTTTATTTATTTGTCACAGGCATTCTGTCTCTGACCCCCATCACCTTTGGAGCTGACTTAGGTGAAATATTTGTATGATCAATAATTGTTTAAAATCCAAATTGAAAAAAAAAAAAAAAAATATATATATATATATATATATATATATATATATATATATATATACACAATACAACGAATCTATCATGACTTAATTCCGTGTATTTTGATTGTGGTTTTTACATGCAACATGCTTCGGTGTTTGTTCTTTAGTTGCGGTGCCTATTGGATGCGGCACGCGCGCGGCGGACTTGACGGACTCTCCGGACTCGCGCGCGCTGCTGCTGTGTCCCGCGAACTGCACGCTGTGGAAACTGTCAGTGTTCGGCTCTGTGATTTACGCCTCCATCTCAAGTATCTGCGGTGCCGCTCTGCACAGGTATCCACATTAAAGTGTATTAAACCATTAAATCAAATGAAACATTTAAATGGATACATAGTTGGACTCATAATTTACATTGGGGCTATCCTATATATGAAGTCTATTAGCATATGTAAACAATTTGTACACTCAAAAATATAGATTTTATTTAAAAACAAACAAACAACCAAACAAATCCTTTATTATATGGAAACGTGTGGTTATTGTTGCATGATCCGCATGTGGACAACAGGTGGTATTTGCTTTAATACAATAAACAAATCCAACATAAGGAAACAACACTTACGGTACAATTTTTTTATTCTTCCTAAGAGAAAATCAATTTTTCACGAACCCTCCAGGTCGTGCAGTAACTTGTCGATGGTCCAACTTTATTCACTTAGCAAACACTCTATATCAGTGCCTTTTTTAACCATACGTGGGAATCCAAACTGTTTAATTGTTCTGTAGTCATTTCGGTTTTAGTTTATCATAAAAACAGGTAAAAATGTTTCATTTGAAAACGCAACCATCCCTCTGAATGTTACAGTGGGATTATAGGTTCCTCGGGAGGAGCTGTGGAGATTCAGAAACTGGCCGGCAGGAGTCACTATCTCAGCACTTACGCACACGGCATCCAGACTCAGTCGCTGTCAAGCTGGAGTGCATCATTCACTGTAGCCAGTAGGTCACGATATTTTCACGATATCTGCTCTCTGAACGCGCCCTAAAAAACACTCTATTTTTTTTAATACATGTATTAAAAACAGGACAGGCTTGTTAATATTGGATCATATTAGTTGTCAAATAAAATTACAGTATATCTTAAATCAACTTATACATCCTATTTTTAAACTTCAGTACAAAATCAGAACATCAGAACTTCCTATAAAAAGTTTCCCTTTTCCACTTTTATAGAACATTTTCCTTTATTTAAGATTTTCTTTTTTTATATATTTATTTCTTAAACAAAGGCACTTTCAGAACATTATGTAACCAGTTTTTTTTTTTGCCACTTGTTATAAAAAAGGTTTATATATTTTCCTCCTCACTTTATTTACATTTCTAATGTTACAAAGTAATAAAGTTTAAAGTTGCTTTTGGTTATAGTTACATTTCTAATGTTTTTTCTGTCTAGTTATCATTCTGTCCATCCATCCATCTATCTATAGCATTAGTCTCCTGTTTCCCTTGGCAAAAATCCTTACAAATTCATCCATGTCCAAATTGTTATGGATTTCTTATGCTCATGCTGGTATTTTCTGGGTTATTTTTCCATTGGCTAAAATATAAAATAAAACTTCGAATCTGTTGGCAAGACGCAAAATTGGGTGTGCGACCCTAATTGAAACCACGTTTAAAACTTAGATCATGACATTATGAACCACAGTTTCCCAGGCCTGGTCCTGGAGCACCTGGCACAGTGCACAGTTAAGCAAGAATAACCATATTTATAAGCAATTTAAGAATATTTTCCAAATTAACCTCTCTTTGGAATGTCTTATATGCGCTATAATTTTGAATATAGGTATAGAGAATATACTTTGTCTTTAAATAAGAACAGACATTTGGGTCCCAATCTAAGAAAATTGGGATATTCTCAAACGCTACCTTCTCAATTAAAAAAATAGCACCTTCAGGCACAGTTTCATATTATTGTAGTGTCCATACATCACATATACATATGGAAATTATTTAAACATTTGACCAAGATGGAAAGATCACTCTCCCACATGTATTAAAGAAGGTCAGAATAGTTTCTTTCTTTACTCTCAGGAACATTTGCCTTGCCTATGGAAGTGTCTAGTCAAACCATCACTGCTGACATTCCAGCATCTGGAGTAGGTAGGTGTTCAATTTTTTTTCAATGTAGTGTGTATATATATATATATATATATACATATACATACATACATACATATATATGCATGTCATACCTAACTAAACACGTTTTGATCTTCTTGCAGCAAAGAAAGCTGCCAAAAAAAGCCAGAAGAAACCTCAAGCAGCAGAAAATAGAGGTGCATTCGCATATTGCCAAACACAGTCCAAATACCAGTTCTAAGGGAGCAATTTGTCCTTTTTTTTAAATGATTTATGCTTAAGCTATTCTATACTGCCTTGTTCCAGATTGTCTTGTAGATATAGCTCTGATTCTGGACAGCAGCTATCATATAGGACATCGGCGTTTCAACCTACAGAAGAACTTAATTGGTAGACTAGCCGCAATGCTGAAGGTAGGACCAGATGGACCACATGTGGGAGTGGTGCAAGCCAGGTCTGTATCAGGTCTTTCTGTTTTGTTTGGAATAAACCTCTTTAACAAATATCAAAAGCTTCACATTTTTTTCACATTTATATTTTCAGTGAGACACCAAGAATTGAGTTCTACCTGGGCAACTATAGCATGCCCAAAGATGTGATTTTTGCCCTCAAAGAGGTATCTTATGGTGGGGGAAACACTAATACAGGTACAGGTACTTTGAACACATGATGTAATGCCTTGTCATATGAACAGACATTTTAATCAAACCTTATGATTCCATCAAACATGTTGTCTCTTTGCTCCACAATTTGATACCCTGTGCAGGCAAAGCGATACTCCATACAGTAAGACATTTTTTCAATCCTGACTTTGGAATGCGAAAAGGTCATCCACGGATTATTGTAGCATTTGTTGATGGATGGCCCTCAGACAACCTGGAGGATGCAGCAGTAATGGCTAGAGAATCTGGAATTAACTTGTTTATAGTGAATGTAGCCAAACCTATCCCAGAAGAGATGGGAATGGTGAGGGATCAAGACTTCATGAAGAAGGTAGGTTTCTCATAGACAAATAACATTGAAATACATTCTCTATATTCTTTTGGAAGAAAATAGTGTAAAAGATGGTTATTGAGTAATAAATATTGCCTTACAGGCAGGATGTAAAGACAATGGATTTTTCTCAATGACCATTCCAAGTTGGTTCAGCACAAGTAAGTTTGTGAAGCCTCTGGCTCAGAAGCTCTGCTCTGTTGACCAGTTACTCTGCAGCAAGACATGCTATAACTCTGTTAATCTGGGCTTTCTGATTGATGGATCCAGCAGTGTGGGAGATGCAAACTTCAAACTAGTTCTTAGTTTCCTAAGCTCTATTGCACGCAACTTTGACATTTCTGACATTGGCTCACGTATTGGAGCTGTGCAGTTCACGTATGACCAGAGATTGGAGTTTGGCTTCAGTGATTATACAAAAAAAGATGAAGCCTTGAAAGCCCTCCAGAACATCCCATACCTAAGTGGTGGTACTGCCACTGGAGATGCCATCACTTATTCTATGGAGCATTTATTCCAGCCCCGTACCATGGGTACAGGCAAGAAGTTCCTAATCATTGTTACAGATGGCCAGTCCTATGATGATGTTAGAGGGCCAGCTATAGCTGCTCAAAGGCAAGGTAAATAAAAAAATCCTGATATAAAATCAGGTTGTTTGACAGTAAAATTAAGTAGATTAAATACAAATTGAAGGCAAATTATAGAACTGTCCTGAGATGACTGTGTTAACCACTAAACCCTTTCCTGTTACAGGGATCACAGTGTTCACTGTGGGTGTAGCTTGGGCTCCAATGGAAGACCTGAAAGCCATGGCATCGGAGCCCAAAGAGACACACACATTCTTTACTCGCGAGTTCAGTGGCCTTGAGCAGTTTGAGCAGCCCATTGTCCGGGCAATCTGCAGGGATTTTACAGAGTTCAATTAGTGGGGGAAAAGTTATGGATAAGTAAAAACTAAAAAAAAAAAGAAAGCAAAAAAGAGAAAGTTGGTTGAAAACAAATAAAAAAAAATACAATGTTTTGGTTTAGCTTTTACTAGGGGTCATTTCCTCACCTATCAGAGCAGAAATAATTGTATCTCTCCCTTTTTTCCTTTTCCTTTATTATATTGGTTTGTCTTAAAAAGAGTCTGCATGGTTGGTGCGTTAGAAATGAGATTGAACAAAGGGCTCACTTATGTTGAGACTGTGTAACTTTATATAAGACTCATATAGCAGATATTATTACCAGAAACACATTCTGATTTCCGGTGTTTCCGTAGACAAAAATAGGCGAGGAAAAAAAAAAAAATAGTGCGTCTATCACCGACAACTCTAGAGAGATAAAATGTCCACACCTATGATAAAAAAACAGCAGGTTTGACAAGTCTGCCCTCTTGTGCTTGTCGATGGAACTATAGAATACCTGAGAGAAGTTCCAAATTAAAGGCCAAACCATAACATCGCCTATGGTATATCACACCATGCACATAAACAAGCACTGTAATGCAGTTTTTTGCTCAGTTACATTTTCATAATCATATTAGATAATAGTCAAATTTATTCCTCATTGTTCAAAATTTGCTCACCAATTTTGAGTGATAGATTTTAATTATACATACTAACATGTTCTGGTCAGACAAATACTTTGTTTCCAAAATTATGCTTAATGCACAATTATGCTCTTAACATGTCTTTCTTATATACATATAAATATGCATGCTTATGTGCCTTGAAAACTGAGAAGCAACAGCAGAGTGATTGTACATTTCTGTTTAATTTATTTCTTTCTTCTCAATAAAGGACAAGGTATTTTTACAAGATAGTGAATTGTGCATTTGTTTAAATGTGTGGAGTCAGTTAATTCAAAGATTATTTCTTTACCAGTCCATGTGGTTACAAAAAACTTAAGCTTGGCTTAAATCTAAATCAATAAAGATGCGCAATTAGTATAATGCTGGTCATTATCCGACAGAGAAAATAGACAAATTAGTGAGAGGTAAAACAGATTCAATATACAGGTACACCATTTAATATTTATTATAGACATTTTATATACATGACTTAACAGATGAAGTTTGCTATGTGGTACAGTCTTTAAAATCTGCTAATTCATAAACTGTAAATCAAAAACCTCAAAACTCTAAACCGATCAGAAACTTTTTGGGAAAACTAGAAAAAATACTTTATTGTATCAATCATGCATTAGACAAACAAAAGGTCTTTAGTTACAACATAAACTGTAAGTTTAAAAATAAAATATCTTATAAGATAAATTGTATGGACAGAATAACAACAGTTGTTTCATTTAATGCTAGTTATCCAGATCACTTAACTTAAAAATGTAATAAATTTAAACTTTATCAACCTAGGATGAAAATGTATTTTTAATGAGCAACACATGTTTTGGCTTGCCCTTCAATTGTCTTCTAAACAGCCAAACATTACAAATATTCTAAATTTTTAGAAAAGAGGCTAAGACTATCCCAAAACAGTGAAATAAATAAGTGTTCAGTTGTCTAATCTGTGATAAATAAACTCAGTTACATTAAGATGTACAAAATCATCACATAGTGATAGGACACTGCTGTTTACATGTAGATATCTAAAGAGCTGTGAGGAAGTGTGCTTCTACTGCTCCATGGTGCAGTCAAATAGTTATCTTTACTGGAAAGGGCAAGATGTGTCAAAACCTTCCTGCAATGTATGATGGATTGAAATTGAGAGTTTGAATAGGAAAGCACGCTTATTTCTATTTAAAAAAATGTCATCTGCTACCCAGACTCTTCAATTATATAAAAAAAGGCTTATAAAAACTATACTCATTTTTTACACAAAATTGTCAAAGCTAATGCAAAAGCAACCGGGTTGAATCATGTCTTTCTTTCCTTTAATTTATATATAACGCAACATCCAGAGGGCAACTCATGCATCTAATGCTGTAGGAGAGATTAATTCCTGTTGCAGCATCCTTGCCTTTTTGTGGTCATTGGTGATCTCTGATGAATAACATCAATGTTCACTCAAACACATAAAATTACCTAATTTATAGCCAATTCAAAAAAAAGAAGAGAAACACTGATGCAAATCCAGCTCTGACTTACAGTTAGGTACAGTTAACCATTTTTTGTTCAACTTCTAGTTTTAATGGGGTACAACATGAAAATTAATCGGGCACTTCACCCAAGCTTCACTAAACCAACAGTCCACCTCTCAAACCCTGGCATGTTTATGCAGGTGGAATAAAAAGCTGATTCAACATTAGCAGCTATTGCTTCTGTTGTTGCAATGGCAGTGAAGCAGACAGATCTTTCTCTCTCTAATTGTGAGGCTGATTTTGCCCTAAATATCTTGACTCGAAACTTATACAAATACTTTAGCCAAAGCATCAGCCCCAGCACTCCCTATAAATGCCTTAGAAGGGTGGAAGGCAACATCGTATATGGACTCATCAGATTTTTTGCGGTGAGAGGTGACTTCCTGTACACATGTTTTGCTGTCCAGGTTCCACAGCCGAATTGAACAGTCATGACCTGTGCAGGATAATAAACAGTTATTCTCCATATTATCAAATGATTCAAAATGCCCTCTTTAATATCAGACACTGACAAAAGCAATCATTAGATAGATTAGATAAGAAAGAGATACATTTTTTTGCATGTTTGTCACACTTTAATGTTTCAGATTATTAAACTAATTTAAATATTAGTAAAAGATAACAGAAGTGAACACAACATGCAGTTTTTAAATAAAGGTTTTTGTTATTGAGGGAAAACAAAATCCAAAACTACATGGCCCTGTGTGAAAAAAGTGTTTGCCCCCTAAACCTAATAACTGGTTGGGCCGCCCTTATCAGCAACAACTGCAATAAAGCATTTGCGATACCTTGCAATCAGCCTGTTACAGCGATGTGGAGGACTATTGGTCACTCATCTATGCAGAATTGTTGTAATTCAGCCACACTGGAGGGTTTTTGAGCATGAACCACCTTTTTATGGTCATGCCACAGCATCTCAATAGGATTCAGGTCACTGACTAGGTCACTCCAAAGTCTTCATTTTGTTTTTCTTCAGGAATTCAGAGGTGGACTTGCTGGTGTGTTTTGGATCATTGTACTGCTGCAGAACCCAAGTTCGCGTCAGCTTGAGGCCACGAACAGATGGCCAGACATTCTTCTTCAGGATTTTTTGGTAAACAGCAGAATTCATGGTTCCATTTATGACAGCAATCTTCCAGGTCCTAAAGCAGCAAAACGGCCCCAGACCATCATACTACCACCACCATATTTTACTTTTACATTCAACATGGTATGATGTTCTTTTTCTGAAATACGGTGTTACTTTTATTCCAGACGTAATGGCACCTTCCAAAAAGTTCAAAAGTCCACAGAGTATTTTCCCAAAAGTCTTGGGGATCATCAAGATGTTTTCTGGCAAAAATGAGATGAGCCTTTATGTTCTTTTTGCTCAGCAGTGGTTTTCGTCTTGAAACTAATTTTTGCCCAGTCTCATTCTTATGGTGAAGTCATGAACACTGACCTTAACTGAGGCAAGGGAGGCCTGCAGTTCTTTAGATGTTGTTTTGGGGTCTTTTGTGACCTCTTGGATGAGTCGTCGCTGTGCTCTTGGGGTAATTTCAGTCAGCTGGTCACTCCTGGGAAGGTTCTCCACAGTTCCATGTTTTTGCCATTCGTGAATAATGGCTCTCACTGTGGTTCGCTGGAGTCCCAAAGATTTGTGAAAGAAATGTCTTTATAACCTTTTCCACACTGATAGATCTCCATTACTTCCTTTCTAATTTTTTCTGAATTTCTTTGGATCTCAGCATGATGTCTAGCTTTTGAGGATGTTTTGGTCTACTTCCTGTGATTCTGAGTGATAGCTCTGCATTGGATCCTCTCCATAACTGCCTTCAGGATGTTAAACAGTGGCTTTCCCAGAACTTCCTTCATCTGAATGAAGAAAAGACTGAGTACATCCTTTTTAGCCCGGACTCACCCAGCAGTTCTCTGAGTTTTGGTCCTCTTACTCCTCAGTTTGCACCTACCGTGCGTAACCTGGGTGTTATTTTTGACCAAAGTATGCAATTCGAGAAACAGATCAGTGCAGTAGTGAAGGCGAGCTTTTACCAGCTAAGACTCCTCAGCAAGGTCAAGCCATTTTTGTCCCAAGCTGACCTTGAAAAAGCTATACATGCCTTCATCAGCTCAAGGATTGACTACTGCAACGCTCTCTACATTGGACTTAATCATTCTCTTCTCAGTCGGCTCCAAATGGTGCAAAATGCAGCAGCACGTCTTCTCACCAACACCACAAAACGCTCACACATCACCCCGGTCCTCCGCACGCTTCACTGGCTTCCGGTGCGGTATAGGGTGGAGTATAAGCTCCTGCTATTCGTATTCAAGGCCACCAATGGTCTTGCCCCGGCCCACCTCACCGAATTAATAACAGTTTACCATCCAGCCAGAACTCTCCGTTCCTCTGGACATACCTCTCTGGTCACTCCTAAGTACAGATGTAAAAAGTTTAGTGGCCGGTCATTCGCTGTCCAGGGACCAAAGCTGTGGAACGCTCTTCCAGCTCACATTCGATCCATCACTGTGCTGAGTGTTTTTAAATCGCATTTGAAAACTTTATTTATACAAGCTTTTAACACTTAGCCCTGTTTCACCTGCTTTTTTAAATATATTGTGCTCATATTTTTTATATTTCTTATATTTTATTTTCTACTGTGTAGTTATATTTTTATATTTTTTATGTATTTCTTATATTTTATTGTCTACTGTCTTTTTTATTTTTATTTTTTACTGGAAAGTGCCTTGTGCTCCTTTTGGTTGCTGTAAGGTGCTATATAAATAAATTTGACTTGACTACTTCACTTTGTCAGGCAGGTCCTATTAAAGAGATTTCTTTATTGTGAACAGGTGTGGCAGTAATCAGGTCTGGGTGTGGTTAGATAAATTGAACTCAGGTGTGATAATCCACCGTTTTAACAGGGGGCAAACACTTTCACACCACAGTATTTAGGTTGTTGGGTAGACAGACAGACAGACAGATAACTTCATATACATTACTTTATTTACTAAATTATAAACCAATACCTAAAAGCGTCACTTGCAGCTTCTGTTGTATGCTTAACAATTAACCATACCTGGTTAAGGTATGGCACAATAAATTACATCAACCTAACCAGCAGCACTTACTTCCTGACATTAGGTAGATGCCATTAGGATCCACTGCCAGACTGGTAACAGCATCCAAGTGAGCCACCATTGCATGGATAACTTTACCTAAATAGCAAAAGCAAAGTAAAAGACAAGTCTGAAATAAAATAAAATCTTTTTACATTTTAATAAGATCAGAAAAAAATAAGATCTTGGCAAGAACTCTTGTACTTGGGGGGGGGGAACACCTACCTGATTTATTGTCATAGAATTTGATATGTCGGTCCTCATGAGCTGTAATCGTGACTGGCAGTGTGGGATGACTCACAACTTTATTAATGTGGTTCCCAAAAGGTATTGCTGAAAAAATAGAAAAATATATATTTTATTTCACACTGCTATGCATCACTATAACTAATACATTGAATCCATGCCACAATTCAAAGCTCTTTTGAGAGCAAACATTCCTTTGAGATTCTGGTCTATGTCAGCATTATTGCATCACCACTTCAGCAGACATTTCAGATGTACTATTATGCTGCAAGTTTTGCAGCACCTTCCGGTTTTCCTAGATTCAGAGCCAGAGACTGAAAAAACCTGATGTCCTCTGTCAAAACAATGTCAATGATAATGAATACTTGTAGATATAGGTCAAGAGCTTCAGGTAATGCAGGTAATGCTAACATCAGAAACCAAATTAATTTTCCTCTGAACTCTTAACAACGATTTTCCACTAACAATTCTGACACAATTTCTGATTCGGATGTTTCAAAATCTAAATTCTTTATTGATCCCATAGGGAAATAGTTTGATTGCAGTTGCTCAAAGTGAAAAGTTGAAGTAAAAAAATGAAATATGTAGCAGCATTAAATGGAATTTATAGTAGCAGTGAAAAACAGATATAACTACAATAAAAGTTATTAAAGTTATTGCACATGTAACTAATTATTATTGCAATTTAGATTATTGCCCATTACTGCCCAAAGTATCAACAATATAAGTATGGCATAAAAATATATAAATACAACTATTATTTACATCGTGTTTTGTGGAGCAGCTGTGTAACACAGAGGGAGGAGTTTTATAATTTGATGGTCGAAAGGAGAAATTATCTCCTGTGGTGCATCTCTGTTGTATGAGTGTCACTGAACATACTCCTCAGCCTGACCAGTGTTTTATGTAGATGATAGGTGGAGTTATCCAAGATGGAATGTACTTTTCACAGCATTCCCCTTTTAGACACTAATGTCAGAGATTCCAGCTTCTCCCCAACAACATTGCTGGCCTTGCAGATTAGTTTGTTGAGACTGTTTGTGCCTGCCACACTCAGCCTTCCTCCACAGCATGCCACAGCACAGTGGAGATCACTGGCCACAACAGTGTCATAAAACATCCTCAGCATTGATTGTTTATTGGCTATGTAAACCCCCAGGTATTTATAGTCCTCCACTATCTCCACACCAACACCATGAATGAAGACAGGAGTTGCAGGTGCCTTCTTTCTCAGGTCCACAATCAGCTCCTCTGTCAACTCTTCACTATTGTCTTGTACTCCTTCTCATCACAGTCCGATACATTGAGTCAGAGTCATCTGAGAACTTCTGAAGATGGCAAGACTCTGTCTGGTAATTAAAGTCTGTGGCGTAGACATTGAAGTGGAAATAAGATACCACTGTCCCCTTTGTGGCCCTATTCTTGATCACCTTTTCTGACATACAGTGTTATAAATGCACATACTGAGATCTTCCAGTGAGGTAGTCTACAATCCAAGACACAAGGAGGGCATCAACATGCATTGCTGTCAGCTTCTCACCCAGATGGCCAATGTACCATAGACTATATTAGCAATGGGTCTGTTTCTTTAACCAATCAGATTTCAAATCTGCAACACAGGGCAGCTGGCCCAGAATAGCATCAGCATTTTTCCATCCTCTGATTGGTTGGTCAGAGCAAAACTGTTACAGCCATGTCCAACTGGCAAAACATGTCTGTAGAGCTCTGCACACATTAATACATCCAAGTTAGACTTTTTACGCCCACAATGTCTGACTGAGGAAGAGAAATTAATTCGGTCTCAGCCATACTTAAAAAGATATTTTAAGAAAAGCTAGGCATCGTGAGGAGAGGCCAGCCAACCCTGAAGCAACCACCTAGCTAGCTTGTCTCAGTCTAGGAAATGGTTTGTTTGCCACTTCCAGACCAGTGACTATGAGCTGTACCACTGGCTTACAGCCTCTGAGGAGCAGTGCAAATTATGTGAGTATGCATCTCTGGTGAGTAGGTTGCATTTTATTTAAATTTGGGTACACACACACACACACACACACACACACACACACACACACACACACACACACACACAGAGAGAGAGAGAGAGAGAGAGAGAGAGAGAGGTATATATAGCTCAAAAGTGAAAACGTATAAGCGGTAGAATAAGTTGGAACGCTGCCAGGATGTACGCCGCTTCCACCTTGTGAGATGATTTACCGTCGACAGCGGTCAACAGAGTTCAGTTGTCAATAGAGTTCATCGATTTAGATTTCTGTGATATTGGTGTTTTAAAGCCCAGTTTTAACTCGTGTCGATCATTTATATTGCCGTCATTTGACACGGAAACCCTCCATTTGTGAACCAGCGCTCATCCACTTGCGAACTGTATATATTATATTACACATTCATTCATTCATTCATTCATACATACATACATACATACATACACACACAAACAAACATTAGATGCAGATGGACAGAATGCTCTTACTGCTCTCTTTCTGTGCTGGGCACTCTATAACAGGCTGCAAGGTCTCCAAATCATAGATGAGAACTTTGCCTGTATTGTACGAGGCCACAATATATGCTGGATCACAACCATTGAAATCCACAGATGTAGGAATGCCATGCTCTGAAAAACACAAACACTTTAGGACACAATAACAAAATCTGTTTCAGAAGTTTGTTTAATTAATCACGTCTAATTAATACAATAATATATACACTTGCAATCAGAAATATTCAACCCCTAAAGAGTTTTAAGGATTTATAAATAAAAATCTATTCAAAGTGCAGGATTCTGCTTTGGATAGCTTCTTAATGAGTTTAGTGATACATAAAATCAACACAGAAAATGTATGATGTAGTATTTGTGTGTGACAGTATATTTTGTTAAGATCGCCATGTCACAATTATTTAACCCCTCTATAATATTGTTGTTTTTAAAGCTTTCTGACAGTTTTTATAGCCTGAAGTGGAGCTGAAACATCATTAAGCCGTTGGGAACACTATAACGATCCTTCATTTGCTTCAGCTGTGATGCATATATAAACCCCGACCATGAAGGTGTTCAAGGTGAGTTGCAATCATGGAAAAAACAAAGGAGCTTCCACAAAAGCTGAGAGAGGAGATTATTTCATCACATCTGAAGGACCTTGGGTATAAGAAGATTTCCAAAAGATTTAACATTCAAGAGACACCATTGGGAGCATTATAAGGAAGTTTAAAACTTATGGAACAGTCTGGCGTGCAAAAAGTCAGGCTTATGACAAGAAGAATACCATCCCCACAGTCAAGCATGGAGGTGGGTCAATAATGATGTGGGGCTGTTTTTCTGTGGCAGGAATTGGCAATCTTGATTGTGTACCCGGCATCATGGAGTCCCAGAAATACCAGGTCATTTTAAAGAAGAACGTGATGCCTTCTGTTGACAAATAAAACCTTGGTGATCAGTGGATCTTCCAGCAAGAAAATGATCCCAAGCACACCTCCAAATCAACCAAAGCTTGGTTGGGGAAAAGATGCTGGAGTGTCCTTCTCAGTCACCAGATTGAAATCCAATTGAAAATCTTTGGTGGGATTTGAAGAAGGCAGTTGCAGCACGGAAGCCGTCAAACATCACTGAGTTGGAGGCTTTTGCACGTGAAGAATGGGCAAAGATTCCAATCAAGAGGTGTAAGAAGCTTGTCAGCACTTATCGAAAATGCTTGTTAGAAGTTATAAAAAAATAAAGGGCGCTCCACAAGGTACTGAAGCTGGGGGTTGAATAATACTGCACATGCTCATGCGTTACAATACTTACAATTTTCATTTGAACTTCAAAGTTAAGTCAACTTCTGTTGTCAAAATAACTCAAATATGTATCAATAAATATTGTTTGTTATTTCACGAGGTTTTTTTTTCATTTATTTTCATTATCTTTCAACATCACTTTATTGTCTATTGAGGTGAGGGGGTTGAATATTTTTGATTGCAAGTGTAGTTTTAAATAGCAGGTAGATATATTTGTTTTGCCTAGATTTTTTAATTAGTTGACAACTGATGTAAGATTTGTTCAGTTATGGTCCACTATTGTAATGAACCGCTTGATAAGCCACAGAGCATTTTTGAATTTATTTTAAATTTTTTTATGTGGTCTGTGGTATTTTTGAGTCTCACAGATACAGTGCATCTGGAAAGTATTTACAGCGCTTCACTTTTTCCATTTTTTGTTATGTTACAGCTAGGGCTGCAACAACTAATCGATAATAATCGATAATTCAATTAATTGGCAACGAATGCCGTTATGAATTAGTTGGGCTGCTCAAGTTATAGGTTAGTGTGGTGGTAAGAAAAAACATCCGGCTGGGAAAATAGCAGACAGTACAGGGTCAACCAACAGCAGGAAAAGGTCATCCAAGGCATGGGAGCATTTCATATTAAACGCAACAAATAAAACTGTACCTGGAAGTTATGCAAAGCAGGATTTAATGATTGTATATTTAATTTATGCATTTATCATTTAATTATTATACTAAATTAAATTATTATATATTCTAGATGTTTATCAAAAGAATGTATTATATTTAGATTTTTTTTAAGCATTGCTGTCAACTTGCCATCTGCAAAATACAATACAAAAACTTTCTTTCAGCTTCTCCCATTAGGGGTCGCCACAGCGGATCAGTATTCGTGATCCGCATGTTTGATTTGGCACGTTTTACGCTGGATGCCCTTCCTAACCGTGACCGGGAATCGAACCTGGGCCGCAGCGGGCTGAGCGCCGCATTCTAACCACTAGACCACAATACAAATATTGACAAATTGCTTCACCTTTCATACTTAAATGCTGTTTGTTTTTGGGTTTTTTTTTTTACAGAAAGAAAAAATATAGAATCAGTAAATTTGTTTAAAGGAGAAATCCCCCATTCCCCTTCTTAACCAGCAGCTGCTATAATCTTTAAAATATCTAAATTAAAAGATTAAAATGTGAAATTAAAAGAGATTAAAGTTAATCTCAATAAAAATTATTTAAAAAAAATTTTTTTTTTAAGTACACTTTTACACACAAATACCTTGAATTAGGCCCAGATTCAAGGTATTTATGTAAATAAGTGTACTTAAAGATTATTAGGGTTTTATATATTTATAATAAGCAAAACATCTAATAACAAATGTTAATAAAAAAACATTTTATCGATTAATTGATTATCAATATAATTGTTATTTACAGAGATAGTAACATACTTATTCTAAAATGGATGGACATGTATTTTTTTTCCTCAAAATTCAAAAAGAAGTTTGTTTTAAATCTTTGGAAATTTATTAAAAATGTAAAACTTCACAGGTACATAAATATTCACAGCCTTTGCTCAATACTTTGTTGAAGCACCTTTGGCACCAATTACAGCCCCAAGTCTTTTTGAGTATCATGCTAAAAGCTTAGCACACCTATCTTTGGGCAGTTTCTCCTATTCATTTTTGCAAAACCTCTCAAGCTTAATCAGGTTGTATTGAGAGCATCGGTGCTCAGCCATTTTTAGATCCCTCCAGAGATGTTCAACTGGGTTCAAGTCTGGGCACTAGACGTCCTGGTGATTCCAAACTGCTTTCATTTAAGGATGATGGTCACTATGCTCATTGGGACCTTCAATGCTGCAAAAAATGTTCTGTACCCTTTCCAAGATATGTGCCTCGATACAATCTTGTCTCGGAGGTCTACAGACAATTCCTTGGACTTCATGGCTTGGTTTGTGCTCTGACATGCACTGTCAACTGCAGGACCTTATATAGACAGGTGTGTGCCTTTCCAAATCATGTCCAATCAACCGAATTTACCACAGGTGGACTCCAATCAAGTTGTAGAAACATCTCAAGGATGATCAGTAGAAACAGGATGCACCTGAGCTCAACTTTGAGTGTCATAGCAAAGGCTGTGAATACTTGTGTACATTATTAGAGTCAGTAGATGGCCACAGTCCTACCTCTCTCTGAGTTTAAGGTGTAAATGCAAGGCAACTTCTCCTGAGGATTCCACAACTTGATGGTTCCATCGGCAGAACAGGACAGCAGTCGATTCTTAATTCCGCTGTAAGCCAATCCCCAAACAGCATCATTGTGGCCCAGTAAGGACCCAGCCAAAACACTAGGATCTGGAAAAAAAACATAACAGGATGCTTCAGAGCTCTTGACCAGTACAAATCTGTACACTATGCATTAAAGTCAAACTAGACTACATTGCCAAAATGTAATCAAACACCTACCAGTCAAAACATCACAGACGAAAGTGCTTGCTAAACTCCTCCATCACTCTAAAATTGTACTGGAAATTGCTAAGCTTTCAAGACATTCTAACCAATTCGATGCATTCAGCTTTGTGGCAACAGTTTGCTAAAGACCAAGTGTGTTGGTAAGGGTTTACATAGTTTATACCAGGGGTCACCAACCTTTTTGAAACTGAGAGCTACTGTAATTTCCGGACTATAAAGCGCACCCAAATATAGGCCGCACCCACTGAATTTTACAAAGATTTTTATTTTGAACATAAATACGCCGCACCTGTCTATAAGCCGCAGGTGCCTACATTGAAACTAATGAACTTTACACAGGCTTTAATGAAAGACAGTGTCTGTTACACGGCTTGTATCTAAACAGTAGCCTACCAAGAAAATCATTGTTCACTGTCTTCCTCCTTCCTTTCACAACAATTTCTCTCGGGAGTATATTCTTGGCATCGTCGTGCGTTTAAAAATCACCATCGGTGAAGCTTTTCTCCCGATGTCGTGCAGCTCAGAACACAGGTGAAGTGTTTTTTCATGCCCGGTTGTTTTGAGCGTGACGAATGATTCGCATTTCCTGTTGACAGTCCGAGTAAGAGGCAGGTCAAACGTCAGAGGAACATCATCCATATTTGATGTGGTGTGGCCCGATTCAGTGGAAGCACGATTTAATATAAAGAGTTTCATTGGTTCACCTTAACCCGCACGGCAGTTTCATTGGTCTAATGTTATGGGGCTCAGTTTTTTGGCTTGAAGCTTGTGAAACCGGGAAAAACCCATAAATTAGCCACATCATTGTTTAAGCCGCGGGGTTCGAAACAAAAAAAGTAGCGGTTTATAGTCCGGAAAATACAGTACTTCTTGGGTACTGATTAATGTAAAGGGCTACCAGTTTGATACCTTTGATAAATTGCTCAATTTACCTTTAATTATATGTTATAAATAACTAATGACATTCATCTATGTGAAGACACTGATCATGTTAATGATTTCCCACAATAATGATCAACAATGATTTAACAAGGTAGGAAACAAATATCAATATGCAAAACTTTATTTCTATAAATCTCTGCAAGTATTTACATTTTGAAATGATTCACTACAACATTTTCACTAGCCACTAACAATTTTTTAACAAATCATGCACTACTTTGCATCCTGTTTGTATGGATTATCAATTATGTAAAATACAAAAATTTACTTTCTGATTTTCTAAAATTATCACCAAATCTACAGCATTTTTAACAAAATTTAATTTGTAACAAATTACATTTTTAACTAAATCTTACATTTAACAAACACATTTGATTTTTCAATAATTTAATTCAACTTTGCCATGGCACTGCCATGTTGCCACTGAGAACATCTGTTTCATTTGTGCATCAGAGAGGCGTGTTCTGTGTTTGTTCTTGAAGTTCATGTCAAAAAGGGCTGATTCACAAAGATAGGTTGAAACAAACAGGCTGGAAACCTTCATAGCTGCTGTGCATACACTACTGTACAATTCTGTGTCAACAAGGCACCAAATGTTTGGTGAGGCCTGATAGGATTTGAGGTGGATGTCATTTTGCAATGTTACAATTTCGATTTCCACCTGTCCAGCATCCAAACTGAACGTTGCACTTAGTTGCTCAGCAATGCATGTGTCCACGTTCATGAAAGGGTCGGAAATGAATGACACACATAGCTCAGAGGCTGATCAAGGTCACAAAACCTGTTCTCAAACTCTTGCCCAAGTCTGTTTATGACTTGAGAGTACTTTTCTGCATCTTTGTCAAAGGTCTCAGACGCAGAAGCACTGTCTTTTAGCACCATCTGCACAGAGGGAAAGTGCAGCACCTTTTTTCTCTGCAAATGCACAGAGAAAATGTTCAGCTGGGCTCTAAATGTATTTAAAGCACTTATGTAAGCAACTCATGTCTTACCTTTGCCTTGCAGCTCACAGTTCAGATGGTTCAGTTTCCCAGTAATGTCCATAAAAAATGCAAGGTCATGTGTCCACTCAGTGTCCTCCAGCAGCGAGGTGTCTTCGCCTTTGGACTGCATGAACTCTTTGATCTCACTCAAAAGTGACAAAAAACAAAGCAAATTTTGTCCCCTGCTGAGCCATCGAATTTCTGTGTGTAGCTGAACCATATTCAGCTGACAGCTCCTCCAATAGCACCTTGAATGTTCTGTGCTGTTTAGCTCTTGAGAGGATGCTGTTTATGATTGTCATGACGGTAGCTGATTACCTTTGCACATAACGCCTGCTGCTGAATGATGCAGTGGTAATGCATAAAGTTTGGGAACTCTGGGTCACCTTTACAGTGAGCAATGAATCCTGTATGTCAACCAATCATAGCAGGAGCCCCGTCGGTAGTCACTGATACCAGCTTTTCCAACGGCACTTTTTTTCTCCGCGAAAAACTCCTTCACCACGTTATAGAGGTCAACTCCCCTCGTAGTTGTCTTTAGGGGCAGTAGTGTCAGAAGTTCTTCTTTTGTGTAGAAATCCTCAAACACCATCCGGATAAAGACCATCAGCTGCGCTGTACTGCTGCTGTACATGGACTCGTCAAACTGGATGCTGAACCACCTGCACTTCGCCAGATCCCGGTCCAGCTGATCGGGCAAGTTCCCAGACATAGCCGACACTTTTCTAACCATTGTAGTTGCCTCCAGTTGGACATCAAAGAGAGTGGAGATTACATCTGTTTCATATTTCTTGTCTTTAAAGCACAGTTTTTGCAATTATCATCATTGCTTCTGTGAAAACCTCCCCTTCTGAAAATGCCTTCTTTTTCTTAATAAAGAAATGTGTAGCTCTAAATGAGGCTTCGGTTGCTTTTTTCACTGGTCTCGTGAAAAAAGACTGCTGTTTGCACAAACCTGCCTTTAATTCGCAGTCTTTTTCCGCTCGTAGTGCGCTGCCCGGTGGGTAGTTAGCATGGTAGCTTGCGTGACACGTTCTGAAATGTCTTTCAACATTGTGCTGCTTTGCCATCGCCACAGTAAATGAGAGACTGTAAATCTTTCACAGTGGACAAAAATAATTATTCCTCCCATTCACTGTGAAAATTATGTTTTCTTTATTTTTTCTGCCATGTTTTCAGGGTTAAAAAATCTCCTCACCTACACTGCATCCCCCTATCTGCAACCGTTGCTGTGGAGACCAGCTAGCTCTAATCTAATATGAAACTTTTTTTTTAATATTGTAATTTTAAAATTCACACCAATGCAAGTGTGATTTAAAAAAGAATAGCATAAAAAAAATGGATGCAGCTCACTGGTAAGTGGCGCTATGGTGAGCTATTTTTAGAAAAGGCCCGCGGGCGACTCGTGGTCCTTGCGGGAACTGGTGTACCGTGTTGGTGACCCCTGGTTTATACTTTTGGCCATATAGTTAATAGTATATACTTTTGACCATACAGTGCAAATTTTGTAAGAACAATCCAAGAGAATTTGGCTTAAACAAACACCCATGAAAGATATTTAAGAAGAAAAAAAAAAAAGCTACACAAAAAATTTACATGTCCTTACCATATGTGTCATAAGGGTCTATGTTAGAGCTGGGGATATTCCACCACTGTATTGTTGAGTCAATACCACCACTGAAGCACTGCTCCCCATTTGCAGTAACAGCCAATGACAGCACAGGCCCACTTTAAAATCATGAGAGAGACAAATATAAAAACTGCCTACTTTTTACATGAAAAAATATCAACTATGATGAGCTGACTGAGAATTATATTTTTGCTAGCTGTTCTTGGCTTTTACATTGTAGTAGTATTAAAAATTTAAAGATGAACAAGAACACTTACACATGTGCTCTAAATGTGTATATAGGCTCCACATCAAAAGAGGCACTTCTACACAAAAAAGAAAATTGGTAAAAATGTGTTAAGCACACTGCAAAGATTTTATTTGACAGTTTACTATAACAAAGTCAGACCTAAAATAAAAGGGAAGATTAAAATTCCCTACATCTTAATCTATACCATTCCCCAGCCTAATTATAAAAGTACTTGCTTTTTTGCAGGAACTGTCTTCTGGAGGTTCCAAAGTTTGAGAGTGTGGTCTTCAGAAACAGTGACCAACACAGGTTCTACAGGATGGAAGGCTAAAGCACGCACTCCATCAAAGTGGCTGCGAAGAGTATACTTTGGATTCCATGTCTTCCTGAATGCATCCTTATTGGCTGGAAGCTGAGAATAGAAGAGTATAGGTAGGATGCATTTTATTATATGTTAAAAATATAAAGGAAATGTCAGTGGTATTAACAAAATAGAAAGTAAAACAAGAGAAATCCAAATAAAATAAATATTTGGTTTGACCATCCTGCAAAACAGCATCAATTCTTCTAATTACACTTGTACACAATTATTGAAGGAACTCAGCAGATAGGTTGTTCCAAACATCATGGAGAACCAACCACAGAGCTTCGGTGAATGTAGGCTTCCCCAAGCCCTTTTGTCTCTTCATGTAATCCCATTGATATTTGATGATGTTGAGATCAGAGCTCTATGGGGGCCAAACAATCGCTTTCAGGACTTTTTGTTTTTCGGGTAGCTTCCGTTACTGAAACGGTTGAGAAGGTTCACCATCATTAAGAGAATGGCCGAGGCGAATCACTGACGCCACGATCTCTTGGTGAAATATATTGTGCTGTGGTATGCTGAGGTACTCTCTCTCTCTTTTGAAGGGCTTTTTTTGTGCCTTTTTTTCTGTCTGCATAGAGGAATTTGTAAACTACAGTGAAAAAATAACTAGAAAAATTTTAAATCTTTTTACATCATGTGTCTTTTTGCACCTAATTTTAGAGATTATCTATAACACTATTGATAAGTACCAGTGTCGTTAAGCAGTATTGGTATCAGCCCCTTTATTAATAAAATGTATACAGTACCCATATCCCTAATTGCTGTGCTCAGTCATGTGACATGAAACCTCACCTTGGTTGCAGCGTTTGGCTTTTCCTTATTCTATTTTCACCCTCCTTTCACAGTTGTTCTGTTATAGTTAAAGATTGTGTTTCAACCTACATATGTAATTGATCATTAGCACCTGCTTGGTATAATTGGTTAACCATACACCAGACTCTGATACTACAAAAATCTCTGACTTTGTGCAAGTGTCCAAAGTGCACAAGTGTCAGAATTCATATTTTGAAAGGGTAGTCACACCAAACATTGATTTTATCTAGAATTTTCTCCCGTTCACTCACTCTGCATTTTGTAAAATGATTAAAAAACAAAACAACAAATAATTATTACTTTAAAGAGTTTCTTCATGCCTGCCTAAAACATTGCACAACACTGTATAATTATATATTACAGAAATAAATATATACTAAATACTTCATTCTTTTTGTATTTTTTTTTCAATATTATATATATATATATATATATATATATATATATATATATATATATATATAATTTATTATAAAGATTTGTTATATACGATTATTGTTATTATTATTATTGTCATTAAGACACCCGACTACTTTTCTGAAACTAATCAATTCATAGAGCAAAAATCGAAATAATAAAAAGAATTCAGCTGATTATTTAGGAGATGCTATACTGTATGAATGCACTTTTTGTAGAGAAAGTTGCCAGACTTCTCAGGTTTGGACGCCCCAGCAATTTCACCTGTCAGAATATTCTTCACAGCCACAAAAGGCCTGGGAAAAATGTGCTCATTGAAATGGCCATGAACTTCTCTGTGTATCAAAGTATTCTAGAGTCAAATGTGAGGCCATCTGTCTGACAGCTAAAGTTTGGTCAATTTGGTGCAGAGAGACTGATAAATCATAGAGAACATGACTACTAATAGCTGCTAAAAGTGGATTACTACCTGTTGAATCAGAAGTTTAACTTTTTTATTTTACCAGACAGCTTCTCCATTTCAGCTTGATTTTTGTAAATATTATTAATGACTGTTTAATATTTCTATTTTAATTCATCTGACAAATCCCACAAATCCATATTTTATTCACAGTGGAACATAAACATTAAAAAGCTTAAATTGAGGAACTGTACAATTTTAAAGTTATTTGTAATTGGCTGCACCATGTGTCATTGGGACAGGGGTAAAAAACGTGGAAAGGTTTTTACTAAAAAGAAGTTAAGTTAACTAGCAACAGTTCAGTAACATGACTGAGTATAAAAAGAGAATCTTAGAAGGGCAGGGCTCAGCAGAGTTTCACCAACTTGTCTATAAATTGTGGAACAATTTCAGAATAATGTTTTTTAACAATAAATTAAGAAGACTTTGAACATATCATCTACAGTGAAATATATATATTATATATATACACATATATACACACACACACACACATATATATATATATATATATATATATATATATATATATATATATATATATATATATATATATACATATACACGTATATATATATATATATATATATATATATATATATATATATATATATATATATATATATACACACACACACACACACACACATATATATATATATATATATATATATATATATATATATATATATATATATATATATATATATATATATATATATATATATATACACACATATACACACACTGAAAATCTGGGCACGAGACAAGGGCATAAATCACTATTGGATGCATTATAAACAGGCAGGATTCTTTCATAGAAATCACTGCACGGATTTAGAAACCCCCTTCAGAAATACAGTTCGCAGTGCTATCCACAAATGCAGGAAAAGGCTATATCATGCAAAAAAGGCGGCATTTATGAACATGAAACCCAAAAAGGCATCTGGAAAAGCACCACCAATGCTGCAATTTAGAGCAGTTTAGAGCAACATATGCTTCCATCCAGACATCTCACCAAGAACCTTGCAAATTTCAGCAAGACAATGCTAAACTACATACTGCATCTATTACAACAGCATGGCCTTGTAGTAGAACAGTCCTAATGCTGAACTGGGGTTGTAAGACCTGCTTTTGACAAAAACTTTCAGCAGAAGTTTGCTAAAATATTTTAAATATTCTTTGCGGCTATGTATGTTTAAACAAGACTCTGTAAATACCTGGTGATTCAGACTGTCATTTAAGCTGTGAAATCACCAAAAATGTACAAGGCAGCCCCCAGGATCATGACTAAATACCTTGATATTCTTGGATGTTCAGCAAGACAAACTGTGTGATGAGGTAAGGAGGCACATTATTACCGAATATTCAAAGCATGATGTGCCACTCACGTCATAGCCATAATCAGCATCATCATTGGAGACTGTTAGGTCAGCAAGGTCCCCTAAGCCCAACACACTTTCCAAAACGTCATCCGAGCCCATGATAAAGGACTTGCCACCTCCCGAAGGAAACGGCAGAGGTTCAGCTAAGTAAGGGACAAAAGAAGAGAAACGTTTTTTACCTGCAGTGTGCAATATATATATATATATATATATATATATATATATATATATATATATATATATATATATATATATATATATTTTTTTTACTTTTACCAAAGCTTTTGTTGTTGTTGTTCTGGGTACTTGAACCCATAAAACTAAGCTAAAACAAACAACTGCTATAAGTCAACATTTTTTTTTTTAAATAATCAATACCAAGCCAAAAAAGAAAGCTAAAACTAGGCCTCTTGACCAAATTAAATGCCCTATATCGGTCCCCAACGTTTTTTTTCAGACAATATTTTCACGGACCGGCCTTTAAGGTGTGGTGGATGACCAGCATAAAAACTGGTATTTTCTAAATATAATAATAAACATGAATCCACTGTGTTGTTTTTTGTTAATTTTGATAGCTTGTGGGTTTCAATTTAGCGGTAATGTATTGTGTGTTAGCGGCCGAAGCAGCCATTTAGGAAGGTAGCAGATGGAGGTAAGTCATCTGTGACCGAGGCATCATGACATGCATTAAGAGTGAGTCATAGACAGATGTGGCGGAGAGAATCCGGTAATTTTCCAAAATAAATATTATTCAGAATCAGATAATAAATAAAATGGAAATAATGTAAGTTATGTATTCTTTCTTTGCGGCCCGGTACCAATTGACCCACGAACCGGTGCCGGTCCGCGGCCCGGGGGTTGGGGACCACTGCCCTATATGGAATGCTGATGTCGTTTATGACCTGTGTGAGTTAATGCTGGGAACTGAAATTCAAAATATACACAACAAAGATGTACCTCAGAATCATGCCAGGCCCCAAAAATAACAGTTCATATGTGTGAAACCAAACTTAGAATTGCCATCATGCCGTTAAAGAAAGAGGCCAATAAGTCTCTTACCCCACTCTGTACCATCTCCTGAACTGCGAGCCTCACCAGCACCCTCACCATCCTCTGCATTCACCAGGAAATCAAACTCCTTTAGTGCCTCTTCTGTGTCTGCATCTTCGGGAACATCTGATGCTAAACCCTCATTTCCCACCTAAGAAATAAGAATTGTTTTATCATCATAGCTGTTAAAAGTTTTTTTTGACAGTAAGTTTAATGAACAGACTTTTGGATGGAAAGGGCCAAAAGCACATTTTATGAATGTCATCAAGAAGCTTTCTCAATTATAACATACTTTAATTTTATGCTTCTTTACTCTTTGTTTATCGGTCCTGTTTGACATGTCTTCCATCAATTCACCCTCTTCGTCCTCCTCTTCATCACTGTCATCAGCATTTTCTAAGAAGTTAAAAGTCTCCAGAACATCTCCTGCATTCCTGTAACACAAGCAAACTGTAAATAACAAAATGGACTATGTATGTACTGCACACTGTAAATATTAAATATGCACAATTTTTTTGCACACATTTGCACTACTGTAATTCACAGAGTAAGAATTTCATTATACATTGTAACAAACTGGTTCCTGTAGATCCATATGACAAACTTTTTAATCATGAAATAAGTTTATTGACACAATCTCACCAGAGAGATTGGTAAAATAACAATCTGTATAAATTAAAGATAAAAAAATATATATTTTATCTTGGATTCCTTTGGTATCACATTTGCTTTTCATGGTTTGTAAGGCTATATTAAATATTACGAAAAAAGACAAAACATTTACTATTTAACATTTAATCCAAAGTACACAAAACTTTATTTTCTATTTATTTATTTTTTAATCTGTATAGCACTTGGACATTGTCTCAAAGCAGTGGACATTGTCTCAAAGCAGCACAGATAAAGCGGATCCTTTTTTTTTTTTAATTATCCTTTTGATGAATTGCTTGTTTGAAAACTGGCCTCATAACACTTTGTATATTGATAAGCAGCAAAATTTGTTGCCATGTCTGTTGTCATTTCCTTTTGACATGTAGACACAGACCTGAGAGCTCCAGAATATAAAACTGCAAAAAGTTCTGCATGATGGTCAAACAAAGTACATTTACGTACCGTAATTTCCAGACTATTAAGTGCACCCATATATAAGCCGCACCCACTGAATTTGACAAATATTTTTATTTTGAACATAAATAAGCCACATGTCTATACACCGCAGGTGTCTACACTGAAACTAATGAACTTTACACAGACTTTAACGAAAGACAGTGTCTGTTACACGGTGTAACGGGTGAAATATGTTGTGGCTCCTTTAAGAGCAGAGCGGCATTTTGGGAACAGCCTGCCGCCGCTTTTTCGGTATTACTGCATGTGTGCAAGGCCGAGGAATATGTCCTTATTATTTCTGATGCTCATTTCTAAGTTTCTTTGACTAAACCGAGTTTTGGAAACCTGTCTGTGCTTATATGATTTCTGTTGCAACTGAAGTTGGCGAGCTATCCCATGACCCAGACTCAACGCGTTACAACGGCTAGTATTTAAACAGTAGCCTACCAAGAAAGTCATTGTTCACGGTCTTCCTCCTTCCTTTCACAACTATTTCTCTCGAGAGTTTTTCTTTTGGCATCATCATGCGTTTAAAAATCACCACCGGTGGAAGTTTTTTCTCCCGATGCCCTGCAGTTCAGAACACAGGTGAAGTGCGTTTTTTTGTTGGTTTCTGTTGAAATTTCATTGGTCTAATGTTATGCCGCTCAGTTTTTTGGCTTGAAGTTTGTGAAATTGGGAAAAACCCAGGAAAAATCCATATATTAGCCGCTTCGTTGTTTAAGCCGCGTGGGAAAAAAGTATAGTCCAAAAAATACAGTAGTAAAAACTTGCTCTCTAAATTAATTTTTTCGTTCCTTATTTCTGAATGTTAGCTTACTTACTGGGGTTGGTGTTTTTTTCTGCCTGGCCATGCACTTCCAGCACTTATTTTCAACTAAGTATTGCATTTTTAAACACATCTGTTTATTAAAATGCTGCTTCTAATGATGGTGTTTTTGCATGCACTCACAGTGTTATCTTGATTTAAACACAATCTTCGAGGTACCTTTTTAGGGCGGGTATAGGAATTTGTTGTGTTTTCACAAGGTGACAATCTTTCTTTTAACATTGCAAACAATGTCTGCACCATGTCACTTACATAAAATTCAATCTCTCTCTGCCCACTATTAGGTTTTGTGTATCTGTCAAAAAGATGTGAGCTGGACTAGCAAAAAAGTATGTTTTATATAACAAATTTCAGTGCCATATATATAACTTCTCTGAAAAAAATTTGGAATCCCACAGTACACAATGCATTTCTCCCCTCAGAAACAAACCAATTAATCATCCACCCCTATTTCAAAGTGTTATTTGGTACCTTTTTGTGTCATGCCCCTTCCTTTTGGCTGGAGATTCTCCTCCATTGAGAATCTGGTCCAGGTTTTTAGTTTCCACTGAACCATTTTGCTCTGAGCCAGACAACCCCAGTAAAGAGCGTACACGCTGAGACCGCACATCCAGTATTGTGTCTGTGTAACCTACTTCCTGAAGATATCTTTCAATGAGACAAAAAGGACAAAATTGCAATAACAATTACATCACCTTTCATAAAATAATCCCTAGTTAAATGTAGTATATTGGAGGGATCTTAATTTACAAATAGCAAAATCAATATGTAAATAAAATAATCATTAAGTAATAATTTACTGCATATTTGCTGTAAAGTATATCAAATTCTTGTTAAACTCGTCCTACTTGTAACTTTCTTGAGTTCTGTTGCAAAAAATTCCTTGGAGTTATGAGAACTTACTGTCTTAGCAGTTGTCGGCCTTGTTTCCAAGTTAGTTGACTGTTCTGTGGTATGCTGGACAGCTCTGTATCTTTGGTATCTTCTAAACACAATTATAAAGATTAATATGTATGTTTTTTGTTACATAAGTATGAACATTTTACAATCATTTGAGAATGCACTAACCTGAATCAAAGCTGGGCATTTTTACTTCACTTTGACTGAGTTCTGTGCCATATTTTAATTTATGATATTTTGCTCTGAAAGAAATTTTTTTTACACTATTCAGTTTATCAACATCACAGATTTTGCACATACAATTGCAAACACAAAAGAAAAACCCACAACAGTGAAAAAATAAATATAAACAATAATATACTGATTCATTGAATAACTACAAACCTTTCTTGTTTTAATGCATATTCTAACATCTTTATTCTTCTAACCAGGTCATTCTTTAAATTTTCTTGACCCTTTCTCTCTCCCTGGAGGAATGCTATTCGAGCCTGCAAGAGAAAAAAAATAGATATGAGTATGCTCCCAACCATTAGTTAATTTAATAGCCAAGACATTGACACAATCCGAAAGTAAACAACAAATTATTTACAATTCTCTTTGTAATGAATGCATTTTATATCATTGTGAATCTGTACTGTGCCTTTAGCAAAAAAGAAAAAAATATTCGAAAAAGCACACAAGCAAAACAACTGTGATTTTAGCTGACTTCAATTAATCATTCAATTAAAAAGACACTACATTTGAGCCTTCTCTTTGCTGAAATACACCAGCTATAAGGAAAGGGAGGGGAAAAAAAAAAAAAAAAAAAAAAAAGAACATGAAGAGATTAGGTAATCGTTTAACTTAATATAGCCCAAAACAGAACAAAGACTATAGATAGCTAACATAAAAAAAACGATAGCAGGCCTGGTATGAATAAACTTTATTTAAGTTACTAAAGGTTAGGTGGACATGGCAGAGAGGACAGTAAATGACTACAGGATATTATTGAGAGACAGCAGCTGTGTAACTGAAGTCCTCATAAAGGCTAGAGTGTGAGGCACAGAAATGATATTTATAGTTCACCACAATCCTTATGAACCTACTGATTACATGGCTAATGTCTAAATATACAATCAAAATTTAGAAAGGACTTGGAACCTTATTTCATCCATAAATGCCAGGATCTTAAAGAAAATATTTGCTCTATGATTGTATGGATATGCACTCTGCTAACTGCAGGCAACGGGAAAACTAACAAAAACTAATCATATTCCTAAATCGAACTGCTGGTCTCATAAAATTGACTTTTTGTGTCATAAGATACAAATTTCAACTAAATTAGCTAATTCCTGTTAATGTAATATAACACAGCCGGTTACAAAATGGTGGAGAGGTCCAGTCAACAAAAGCGCAAAGAGAAATAAATAAATAAATAAAAACCACAGCAACATTATTGTGAGGATATTAAGAATCCTTTCTGAGGAAACTTCAAGTTCAAGCAATTAAAAAGGCAATGCCAACAAATACTTTCAACATGTATGCAAAGTTTTGATTAAGTGAAAAGTTGATATAGTAGTTTAAATGTATTGTTATAATTTTGTAACTAACCCAAACTCAAATAACGCAGGAATATTTTGATAAGAAAAGTGAAATGAGACAAAGTACAGTTAAGTTGCTAAAATAGTATGTACAGAATTTTTTTTTTTTGCATTAGTGATACTTCATTGGCCATTTTTCTGCTTGTAAATGTAGTAGTGTAATAAGAAAATAGCTGAATAACTGTCATGACATGCAGTGTTCTGAGTAACTTTCTCATTTATTGAAACAGTTGGTGATTTGTATTTGGTCAGGAAGTGAATACAAGTGGTCATCATTATTTTACTCTGATGATGTTTCCCTGTAAAGCAAAATGTATCCATAGAGTAATTATTTAAATTTTTGTGGTCAGTACCTTGCAAAATGGTCTTACTGGTTCATTATGGATCCATACAGGAAAAATTTATTTTTTTAAATTTTTTTTTACACCTTACTGCCTAACCTCATATTTCTGAAAAGCTGCATGCATGCAATTGGACTTGCTTCAGCCATTGCTTTTATCATACTTTACAAACGAATTTCTCACAGTGCACTTTATTAAGAGTACGTGTTTTGCGATTCACCCATGGTAGATTTAATCTTCAAACATTAACCCACAGATGCCTGGAGATGTTTTGACATGCCATAAATATTGATATTTCAGTTACCTATAGTATTATAATGGCAAAACTCTCATTACCCTATAATTAACACTAGTTCCTCTACAATAATATATGAGCACATTCTGGTTCACTCTCATTAAACAATATATTGATTTACATTTGCATACTTTTTAGAAAGGCTGTATGATGAATATGTCGATAGTCATGAATACTGATGTAATATCACACTTGAGGAGGCAATGACCAACCCTTAATGAGTATCAGGGAGAAATGCTGCTTTAAATAATGAATTAACAGACTAAAAGAACGTGTTTTTGGTTTTTGGTTTATTAACAATACAAGCACACACTTGTTTCATTATTGTAAGCAGTTCCTGTTCATCACATTCCTGACATTTCCAAGGTTTTTTCTTTTTACAATGCACACAGGTCTGGGCTCAGAAATCTGTGCTCAGGTCAGCTCCTAGAACTGGCACATGGTCACTTCTTTGTTTGGTGCTACTTTGTGACCAACAACATGGCTTTGCAATAAACTGTTCCATAAACCTATTGTGGCTCACATTGCTGTATAGCTATTTGCATGCTTAAAAATGTGGTGGCAGCATGTCCAAAAAATGCAGAAATTTGTTTTAACGATTTCACAGACGTGTGCTCTGCTGTGTAGTCAGGCCAATGTCATGTGCTGGTTCAATGCAATAACAGGTACTGGTCAAACTATTTGTCCCTAATGTATCTTGTTTCTTCACCCTCCTCTGCACAGCATCGCCTGTAGACGCAGCATGGGTGGGAGAACAGACAAGCCAAGTCAACATCAGTCTGTATTTTGCTTGATATAACAGGGTGCCTTCTTTCTCTTAGTTCTTTTTTCAAGAGGTAGCTGGTCCATGTCATTCTAATAAGAGCTACAACAAACAAAAAAACGGAAAAGAAAAAACAGACATTACATTGTCATACATGCACATAATAGGTTAAAACCGTGTAACTGTTCTGCAGCAGTGGTATGATATACAGCTTATAAAGTTAATGATAACTCCTACAAGTGTCACAACAACTTTTGATTTCGTAAAACCTTCTGTCTGCATAAAAGCAGCATAAGAACAGACTTACTACACTGAATTAAGCATAGCAATGTATATTACATTCATGAAAAGCAATTATTAAAGGAACACAGACCGTTATAACCTTTAAAATGGTAGGTCTTTCATTTAGAGAAATTGCAAAGAAAAACAAGGTGCCAGTAAGTACAGTTTCCATCAAAAGGCACTTGAAAAATAGTGTTAGATATGCAAAATGGCTACTTTGAGTCAAAAATATTGTTTCAATTTCCTTAACTTGATAAGAAAATCATAGATTTGTTTTATGTGCAATTGTTTTTGTTCTATGCTTTAATTTCAAAGTACACAGACATTTGTGAGCATAAATTTCAATAAACAAATGGAGGTACTCAAACTTTTGACTGATAGAGTATTAAAAAAAAAAATCAATTACTTACTTATCAGAAATGAAATCCTCTACAAGATCAAGTTGCTTTTTAAAATCCAATCACTTGTCATCAGTCAGGCTCTCCAGATGGCCCTCAGGAAATCTTCCTTACATGTGTGGGGTACCATCATCAAAGAATCTGATGAAACTTGATGCCATTTTTATCGCATTAATGGGAGACATGGAACACATTTGAATAGCTTGTGCAGATCATTACCATATGAAAAGCATTCGCTGCGAATAGCCATATCTAGATCTAAAAAATGTGACAGAAAACTGTTCCCATCATTAGTTTTCATGCACATTACAATTTAAAACTAAAAATTCAGTGTGTGTAAACATTTCATTTTTAAAATGGACATTTCAAGGCTTCTATAGACAATAAAAATGTACATGCCAGATTAAAAATTACAGAGATGGGAGCAACAAAGTGTGCATCCTGTTTATGTTCTGTTATTTACAAATCACAAAATTTTCTGAATGCTGGTGTATTTTAAGTGAGTATTTTAACTTGTTGCTGTATGAAAAAAATCCAAGTGGAACATAGACTTAAATCCTGATAAACACCACCTTTAAACTCAGTCAGTGTACAGGAACTCAGTTTTCAGTTCAAGAATTCAGAACTTCGATTTTATAATCAGGCAAGTTAGATGAGAACTGTACAGACGTTCTCCTCTGTATCTGTACAGTGCAGACTTGCATTTCTGACAAGTAATTAATAAAAAAATAAAAAATAAATCTAAAAGCTGACATTAGTGAATAGCAGCAACAGCCTATTTGTATTTTTGGTGATTCTTTTTTATGAAAACATGTAATGTACAGAACACGTGCCATGATCCTGATTTTTCCTTAGGATCAGATGAGAGGACAATGGAGCACAAGCCTCTCATAAGCTTATGTTAAAGATTTCAATTGCATGGCCAAGAAACCCTGCTCTAGCCCAGATAAGACTCAAATGATGAGGCCTTGATATATCAGAGAAGGAAACTATAACTGCAAAAAGATTTCAGATTAAGTACTGTATATAGATTCGCTCAGGAAATGTTTTCGCATTGGCCATTTCATAAATCACTGCGTCATAATGTTTTCGTTTGAAATGATCCAAAACTTTTGAAAACTTTCTGTTGGGTTCTTTGGCCTGAATCTTCCTCACCCCTCGCTCGTTTTCTTCCCGTTCCTCTATTTTTCATTTTGCAGTGTCTTCTGTGTTAACCCAGCCATTAGGGGGGCACAAGCCAGTGCACTCTTAGTGCCGGTCCCAAGCCCGGGTAAATGGGGAGGGTTGCGTTAGGAAGGGCATCCAGCGTAAAACATGTGCCAAATCAAATATGCGGATCACAAATGAGAATTTCATACCGGATCGGTCGAGGCCCGGGTTAACAACGACCGCCACAGGTATCGTTAGCCGACAGGGTACCGGTGGAAATTGGGCTACTGTTGGCCGAAGGAGGAGAAGGAGAGGAGGAAGACGTCTACAGAGACGGCAGGAAAAGGAGCAGTGTAGGAGAGTAGAGGTTCGGGTTGGTACTTTAAATGTTGGTACTATGACGGGTAAAGGGAGAGAGATAGCTGATATGATGGAGAGGAGAAAGGTAGATATGCTGTGTGTTCAGGAGACCAAGTGGAAAGGGAGTAAGGCCAGGAACATTGGAGGTGGATTTAAACTGTTTTATCATGGTGTGGATGGGAAGAGAAATGGTGTAGGGGTGATTCTGAAGGAAGAGTACAGTAAGAGTGTAGTGGAGGTGAAGAGAGTTTCTGATAGGGTGATGATCGTGAAGGTGGAAGTTGAAGGGATGATGATAAATGTCATCAGTGCCTATGCTCCACAAGTTGGCTGTGAGATGGAGGAAAAGGAAAGATTCTGGAGTGAATTAGATGACGTGGTAGATGGTGTACCTAGGAAAGAACGATTGGTGATTGGGGCAGACTTTAATGGGCATGTAGGTGAAGGGAACAGAGGTGATGAGGAGGTGATGGGTAGGTATGGTTTTAAGGAGAGGAATGTGGAAGGGCAGATGGTGGTAGATTTTGCTAAAAGGATGGAAATGGCAGTGGTGAACACGTATTTTAAGAAGAAGGAGGATCATAGGGTGACGATAAGAGTGGAGGAAGGTGCACACAGGTGGACTATGTGCTATGCAGGAGATGCAACCTGAAGGAGATTGGAGACTGTAAGGTGTTGGCGGGGACAGTGTAGCTAGACAGCATCGGATGGTGGTCTGTAGGATGGTTTTGGAGGCGAAGAAGAAGAGGAGGAATGTAAGGATTGAAAGAAGAATAAGATGGTGGAAACTGAAGGAGGAAGAGTGTAGTGTGAGGTTCAGGGAAGAGGTCAGACAGGGGCTCGGTGGTGGTGAAGAGGTGCGGATGATTGGGGAACTACTGCAGGAGTGATGAGGGAGGCAGCTAGAAAAGTACTTGGTGTGACATCTGGAAATAGAAAGCAAGACAAGGAGACGTGGTGGTGGAATGAGGAAGTGCGGGAGAGCATTAGGGGAAAGAGGTTGGCAAAACAGAAGTGGGATCGACAGAGTGATGAGAAAAGTAGGCAGGAGTACAAGGAGATGCGGCAGCAGGTAAAAGGGATGTGGCGAAAGCCAAGGAAAAGGCATATGAGGAGCTGTATAAGAGGTTGGACACTAAGGAAGGAGAAAAGGAGTTATACCGATTGGCCAGGCAGAGGGACCGAGCTGGGAAGGATGTACTGCAAGTTAGAGCAATAAAGGATGGAGAGGAAATGTGTTGACTAGTGAGGAGAGTGTGTTGAGAAGGTGGAGGGAGTATTTTGAGCAGCTGATGAATGAGGAAAATCACAGAGAGAAGGTTGGAGGATGTGGAGTTGGTGAAGCAGGATGTAGATAGGATTAGTAAGGAGGAAGTGAGAGCAGCGATTAAGAGGATGAAGAATGGAAAGTCGGTTGGACCAGATGACATACCGGTAGAGGCGTGGAGATGTTTAGGAGAGATGGCAGTGGAGTTTTTAACCAGATTGTTTAACAGGATTCTGGAAGGGAGAGGATGCCTGAGGAATGGAGAAGGAGTGTGCTGGTACCGATCTTTAAGCATAAGGAGATGTGCAGACCTGCAGTAACTACAGGGGAATTAAGTTGATCAGTCACACCATGAAGTTATGGGAAAGAGTAGTGGAAGCCAGGCTGAGAGAAGAGGTGACCATCTGTGAGCAACAGTATGGTTTCATGCCGAGGAAGAGCACCACAGATGCCTTATTTGCTTTGAGGATGTTGATGGAGAAGTATAGAGAAGGACAGAAGGAATTGCATTGTGTATTTGTGGATTTAGAGAAAGCGACGACAGAGTGCCAAGAGAGGAGTTGTGGTATTGTATGAGGAAGTCAGGTGTGTCAGAGAAGTATGTAAGGGTGGTGCAGGACATGTATGAGGACAGTGTGACGGCAGTGAAGTGTGCAGTAGGTACGACAGACTGGTTCAGAGTGACGGTTGGACTGCATCAAGGATCGGCCCTGAGCCCTTTCCTGTTTGCAGTGGTGATGGACAGGTTGACGGACGAGGTCAGACAGGAGTCTCCTGGACTATGATGTTTGCAGATGATATTGTGATTTGTGGTGAGAGTAGAGAGCAGGTTGAGAAGAGCCTGGAGAGGTGGAGATATGCGCTGGAGAGAAGGGGAATGAAAGTCAGTAGGAGTAAGACAGAGTACGTGTGTGAATGAGATGTGGAGTGGTGTGGTTGCAGGGAGAAGAGGTGGAGAAGGTAGAGGAGTTCAGGTACCTGGGGTCAACAGTGCAAAGTAATGGAGAGTGTGTTAGAGAAGTAAAGAAAAGAGTGCAGGCAGGGTGGAGTGGGTGGAGAAGAGTGACAGGAGTGATTTGTGATAGTAGGGTATCTGCAAGAATGAAAGGGAAAGTTTATAGGACTGTGGTGAGACCTGCGATGTTGTATGGATTAGAGACAGTGGCATTGAGTAAAAGGCAGGAGGCAGAGCTGGAGGTAGCAGAGCTGAAGATGTTAAGGTTTTCGTTGGGAGTAACGAGGATGGACAAGATTAGAAATGAGTTTATTAGAGGGACAGCACATGTAGGATGTTTTGGTGACAAGGTGAGGGAGGCGAGATTGAGATGGTTTGGACATGTGCAGAGAAGGGGCATGAATTATATTGGTAGAAGAATGCTGAAGATGGAGCCACCAGGTAGGAGGAAAAGAGGAAGGCCAAGGAGGAGGTTCATGGATGTGGTGAGGGAAGACATGCAGGTAGTTGGTGTGAAAGAGGCAGATGTAGAGGACAGGGTGGTATGGAGACGAATGATCCGCTGTGGCAACCCCTAATGGGAGCAGCCGAAAGAAGAAGAAGAAGAAGCAGTGTCTTCTGTGTTGTATAAAAGCCCGTGTCCACCACATAATTAAAAAAAGGCAGAACTGCGGGAAATAAACAAGAAATTGCGAAGAGAAAAGTTGGAATTAGGCAAACCTTTTTTTATACTAGCTTCCATAGTGTTAACCTGTCCAAAGTGTTCCAGGGTTCAGCAGGTGGTGTCATAATAATAGTCCGTGGGAAACCACAATGCTCCACAATGTAGTTAAATGGACTAAATGAAGGAATGAGGCAGATAATTTGCATATGCAAATATAATTGAATAATAGAAAATGTAATTAATTATATATTCTAGACCAGGAGTCACCAACGTGGTGCCCGCGGGCACCAGGTCGCCCGCAAGGACCACATGAGTCGCCCACGAGCCTTTTCTAAAAAGTAGCTGTTTCCTACCTTGTTAAATCATTGTTGATAATTATTGTGAGAAATCATTAACATGATCAGCGTCTTCACATAGATCAGGGGTGTCAAACTCAGTGTCAAATTTGGCCCGCGAGATGATTTTATATAGATCTATTATTATTGTTATTATTGTCCCGGCGATATGAAGCGCTGATAACACAAACTACAGATCCCATAATGCAGCACTTCAGCTGCCTTACTGAGTGCTAGACTACCTGTGAACATTCCAGCGCCAATCAAGTCGAGCTTCTGTTGATGTATTCAACTCTATTGTACAGTTATTGTGAAGCCCCCCACAATGGCGAAGACACAAGTTGATTCTGAAAACAGAGCCTTTCAAAACCGATGGGATTCCGAGTACTGTATTTTCCGGACTATAAGCCGCTACTTTTTTCCCCCCCACACTTTGAACCCCGTGGCTTAAACAACGAAGCGGCTAATTTATGGATTGTTCCTGGGTTTTCCCCGTTTCACAAGCTTCAAGCCAAAAAAACTGAGCGACATAACATTAGACCAATGAAATTGCCGAACGGGTTCAGGTGAATCAATGAAACTCTTTATATTAAATCAGATGCGCTCCCACTGAATCGACCCGCCTCACATCATAAATATGGATGAGGTTCCTCTGATGTTTGACCTGCCGCTCACTCGGACCGTCAACAGGAAATGCAAATCATTTGTCACGCTGAAAACAACCGGGCATGAAAAAACACACTTCACCTGTGTTCTGAGCTGCACGGCATCGGGAGAAAAGCTTCACCGGTGATGATTTTTAAACGCATGACGATGCCAAAAGATAAACTCTTGAGAGAAAAAGTTGTGAAAGGAACGAATGTGGCTGTAATTAAGGAAGTGAAGCCAAGATGGAACTACGAGACAAAACATCAGGAGAAGCTGAAAAACCTGAATGCAGAGCAGAAGATACAGAAAGTAGAAGAGTTAAAGAAGAATCTGACATTTCAGCAGACGTTTTTCACCTGGGCACAATCACCAAAATGAAGCTGGTGTGAAAACAGAGGAGAAATCAGAGGCACATCAGCCAGTTATTTACTGAGGGAGAGTTTCTGAAGAGCTGCATGATGAAGCTGTGAGACGCCTTGTGTTTGACAGGAGATTTTTATGGAGAGCAAAATATGTTATTTAATATATGTTATATATTATGTTTTATATATATATATATATATATATATATATATATATATATATATATATATATATATATATATATATATATATGTTATATATTTAAAAGTTATTTTAAGTTTAAGTTAATTTTTTGGCATAAGAGCATAATGGCATAAGAGCAAAGAAATCTGTTTTGTTATTTTAACGTTTACTTAAAAGCACAATTTAAATTTATTTGTTCAGGGTTTTTTTTGCAGCATGTTCATATTTCTAACTTGTATAATTTTGACAGGAGATATTTTTATGGAGAGATATTTTTATTTAAAGTTTATTTATTCTGGAATAATATTCCTGTCTGTTTTTATTTATATTTATGTTCAAAAATGTTTTTGTGTGTTCAATAAATGTTTATCCTGTTCGGCCCACGACCTAAAGTGTGCTTTGTATATTTGAGTTTGACACCCCTGATATAGATAAATATAATTAATTATTAATATTAATAATTAAAGGTAAATTAAGCAAATTTGTTATTTCAGAATTGTGTATTAAACTGGTAGCCCTTCACATTAGTCGGTACCCAAGAAGTAGCTCTCTGTGTCAAAAAGGTTGGTAACCCCTGTTCTAGACGCTTATATCTTCACAATTGAACAAAGCGACTTAAACAAAAATTGTCAACATTTTATATTTTTATTAATTTTTTTAATCTTGGTTGTCAACTTGCAATGTGCATTTATTATTAAAAACAATACAGATGTTGATTTACACAAAATGATTTACCGTAATTCCCGGACTATAAAGCGCACCCATATATAAGCCGCACTCACTGAATTTTACAAATATTTTTATTTTGAACATAAATAAGCCGCACCTGTCTATAAGCCTCAGGTGTCTACACTAATGTACTTTACACAGGCTTTAACGAAAAGACACGTTACACACGGTGTAACAGGTAAAATATGATGCGCTTCCTTTAGGAGCATAGTGGTATTTTGGGAATCACCTGGCACTGCATTTTTCCGCTATTACTGCATGTGTGCGAAACGAGGATTATATCATTATTTTCTGATGCTCATTTCTAAGTTTCTTTGACTAACCCATAACGCTGTTGCCAGGAAAAATAAAAAAAGCAAAAAAAGAGTTTTTGGAAACCTGTCTGTGCTTATATGATTTATGTTGCAACTGGAGTTAGTGAGCTCTCCCTTCACCCAGACTCAACGCGTTACAACGGCTTGTATCTAAACAGTAGCCTACCAAGTAAGTCATTGTTCACTGTCTTCCTCCTTCCTTTCACAACTATTTCTCTCGGGAGTTTATCTTTTGGCATCGTCGTGCGTTAAAAAAAAACTTTTTCTCCCGATGCCGTGCAGCTCAGAACACAGGTGAGGTGCGTTTTTTCGTTCAGAAATTTCATTGGTCTAATGTTATGTCAGTCAGGTTTTTTGGCTTAAAGTTTGTGAAACCGGGAAAAACCCAGGAAAAAAACAATTCATAAATTAGTCGATTCGTTGTTTAAGCCGCGGGGTTCAAATCGTGGGAAAAAAGTAGCGGCATATAGTCCGAAAAATACAGTACCTTGCATACTCAACCGCTGTTTTTATTTTTCCAGAAACAAACAACCCAGCATGAGTGAATTTGTTCAAGGAGAAATTCCTTATGCCCTCCATAACAAGCAGCCACTATAAGCTTTAAAAATATCTAAATTAAAGATAGTTAAACAACATGTGGTTTTTGCATTTTTTTTTTTTTTTTTTTTTACACTTTTATACAGAAAACATCATTTTAAAATGTTTTTATTTTTAATCTAATTACAGGGAAAAAATTATCTTTCGATTAATGGATTAGTTGCAGTCCTACCTGCATGTCTTCCCTCACCACATCCATAAACCCCCTCCTTGGTCTTTCCCTTAATCGCTGCTCTCACTTCCTCCTTACTAATCCTATCCACTTCCTGCTTCACAATCTCCGCATCACCCAAACTTCTCTCTCTCTCTCATTTTCCTTATTCAACAGCTGCACAAATACTCCCTCCATCTTCTCAACACGCCTCACTAGTCAACACATTTCCATCTGCATTCTTTATTGCTCTAACTTGCAGCACATCCTTCTCAGCTCTGTTCCTCTGCCTGGCCATTTGGTATAAATTATTTTGTCCTCCCTTAGTATCCATATGCCTTTTCCTTGGCTTTCGCCACACCCCTCTTTACCTGCTGCCACATCTCCTTGTACTCCTGTCTACTTTTCTCATCACTCTGTCGATCCCAGTTCTGTTTCACCAACCTCTTTCTCCTTATTCCTTATGCTGTCCTGCACTTCCTCATTCTACCACGTCTCTTTGCCTTCCTTTCTATTTCAGATGTCACACCAAGTACCTTCAAAGCTGTCTCTGTTAATTATATTTGTCCTTAGCCATGTTGATTAAAGTATTAAAAACCTGAAAAGTATTAATTTAAGATACATTTAGAGCAGATTGAAATATGCGATTAAGATAACTCATGACAATAATGCAATGAAATATTTTAACACATATTCAATCTTAATTTAGACATTTTAAAGCTTATAGTGGCTGCTTGTAGAGGGGTGAATGATGGATTTCTCCTTGAACAAATTCACTCATGCTGGGTTGTTTGTTTCTGTAAAAAGGACAAACAAAATAAACAGCATGAGTATGCAAGGTGAAGCAATTTCTGTAAATCAACATTTGTATTGTTATTAGTGATAATTGCAGATTAGAAGTTGACAACCTGATGCTCGCGAGTCACGACAGAACAGATCCAGTGCGACTGCCGCACGAGAATGAAGTTACAAACACGCAGTTTACACAATAGCACTTCATTAAACTGTACCATTTTCACATGATGAGGATTATACAGTTTCTGCTCACCGTGCTGATGTTTCACCTTCATCCATGATTTGGGGTGCACACTTTTTCCTGCTACCGGCTGACTCTGCACTCGCCGCCATGCACTGAGCATCCCAACTAATTGATAATGGCATTCGTTAACAACGAATCTCATTATCGATTATTATATTTTATTGATAAGTGGATTGATTAGTACGCACTGGAGTGGAGGGGAATGAAAGTCAGTAGCAGTAAGACAGAATACATGTGTGTGAATGAGCGGGAGGGCAGTGGAGTGGTGCGGTTGCAGGGAGAAGAGATGGAGAAGTTCAGGTAACTAGGGTCAACAGTGCAAGTAATAGAGTGTTAGAGAAGTGAAGAAAAGAGTGCAGGCAGGGTGGAGTGGGTGGAGAAGAGTGGCAGGAGTGATTTGTGATAGAAGAGTATCTGCAAGAGTGAAAGTGAAAGTTTATAGGACTGTGGTGAGACCTGTGATGTTGTATGGTTTAGAGACAGTGGTGTTGAGTAAAAGACAGGAGGTGGAGCTAGAAAATAGGTTTATTAGAGAGAGCGCATGTAGGACGTTTTGGAGACAGGGTGAGGGAGGTGAGATTGAGATGGGTTCATGTGCAGAGGAGGGACGTGGGGTAAATCGGTAGGAGAATGCTGAGGATGGAGCCACCAGGAAGGAGGAAAAGAGGAAGACCAAGGAGGTAGTTTATTGATATGGTGAGGGAAGACATGCAGGTTTGAAAGAGGCAGAAGTAGAAGACAGGGGGGTATGGAGACGGATGATCCGCTGTGGCGACCCCTAATGGGAGAAACCGAAAACTAAGCATCCAATCCCTGGAAAGAACTCTATCATCTCTGGAAGAGTGGAACAAGACAGATAAAGCAGAGGAGGCCTTGTTTATACAACAACAGCTTCATACTTCAGGCCGAAAGCATGGATACCTGACAACATGGACAACAAAAATATCTGAGGTTCACGAGAAATAATGTCAGAATTGCGATAAAAAAAAGCCGAATTAGGCAAAAATACATTTATGTGGCGGAAAAGATTTCCATAGGATTCAGGCCAAAGAAAGAGACAAAGTTTTGGATCATTTCAAACAAAAACAAAGAAAACGTCAATAACTGTGATGAAAATGATCAAACACTTTGAGAGTGTTTATTTTTTTTTTAGGTTACATTTACAGAAATAGCTGGCTTGGCTGTCGATACAATAGACAGGTTAACATCACTAGAAATGACAAAGAAATTATAGTTTAATTCTCTTAAAATTGTTCCTAATTATAAAAATATTTTTTTTCTGATCAATTATAGAAATGTTTGCACTTTCGGTAAAAGACAGTCATTAAACCCAGATATGTGCATACAACTAAATGGCCTGTCAGTCAGTAGGCTATGGATAAATGCTGTTAAAGATTAACAGTCTTCCTTTTAATATGTGAAAAATAGTAGTTATGCAATGAGTATTTTGACAAAAATTAAAGCAATGCCATAGACAGTAGATTTAGTCTAGATTCATTAAAATTGTAACTGACTGAAGCTTAAACCAGTATTTTGCCATTTTCGGAATAATGTGTGGTAAACCAAAACACTGATCCCCTCTCAAATATTGCCTCACATAGAAATGGTCCAATCGAACATTTTTCAATTAAATTACAATACTGGTATCAGAGCTCTAAGTATAGTCTGGGGCTGATCTTTTAAAACTCATGTTAAACATCAGGAACATAATGTGATAGGAGTTTTTATGTGCTGTGTTCATGTCTATGGCCTACTCATGTCAGCCACCTTCACAGGACCAAAGACATTTCATTCATTGCCCAGCATAGGAGCAGAATAAGTTACAGTCTGGAAAAAACAAGCATTTTTAAATATCTTTTACATGATCACAGGTTTAAAGACACCTTTAAACATAGCACACCACATATTTAAAATTGTTATGGATGTTTCACATGTCACATACAAGTTGTCTAATGTTTACAGCATTTACAGACAAGTGGTCATTGACTATCAGACATTTGTGTCACATGACAGACACCTGTATCCAAAGCCACTTACAATTCTTTAATTTATGTAACTTAGCAGTTGAGGGTTAAGAGTCCCTCCTCAAGGACCCAACAGTGACAGTGCTGGGATTTGAACTCAGCCATTTGATAAGTATAAGCATCTAGTGTCTTAGCCACTGAGCTACCACCCAGACCCTAGACCAGACAGGGACTCAGTAAAGTATTTTAAAAGTCCACACCAACGATTTATGAAATAAGTTAAACCCAAAATTTTAAATTTAAATAGCTCAATAACTCCAAAACAATGTGGCGTCTGTAAACCGAGTTTGTGTTTCACTTTATCCATTAATATGCATCCATGTCAATTGTTTAGCTAAATTCAGGTCATGAGAACCGAAACAACGAGCATCATTAAAATAAATGTAAGCTTGTAGGGCTGGGATAAAAATATGGTTAAACTGGAGTCATTTCATGCGACTCTTGAAATAGTTGCTAAAAAGGTCCTGAAATCGGAAACATCTGAAATACATCTTACAGCCAAACGCTCCAACTAGCTGTTCACTCAGATTTCCGCATTGAAGTGAAATATAAAAATACAACCTTCTATATAGACACATTTACTTACAACAAAATATATAAAAGTTATGTTTTTACAGTGTGAGACATTAAATAATTCTGACTGAAAACTCAGCTAGGCTCTGCCTTCAAGTGCGCGCAAAAGTTTATTTTTGCTAGCTTTATTAATATAACTAATCATCTTGTAAACTCAAAGTTAAGTGACAGGTAGGGCTATAAAATGTAAGTGCTCACATATTATTCGTTTATGTATTCTGAAGATAAAAAAAAACAGTTAACGCACTAGACTGCTAGCATAATAGCTCAGAAAGAGCTCAACAGTTCAGATGCCATGTTGACCAAAACAAAATGGCTGCCCAGAAGATTAGTTGACAAAGTCAGGTGGCTTCATTTATAGTTTCTACTCTTCAGAGGCTAAAGAAATGCTATCTTGTGGTCAGTGTTTTACACTTTACAAGAAGACTAAAACTGTGGTTAAATACATGGGTAAGGTGCACTGAAGAAACGGAGCACACTTTCATTGCTGTGTTTGAAGTAATTCATAGTTGTTTGCTAAGCTTCTTTTATAATAGCTCGCGGAATTATGCTACTCCACGGTACGTGAATAAAAAAAATTCCTGAACAAGTGCACGAGATAAGCAAGCTAGCGTTATTGTGTCAGTGAATGTAGATATCTGGTTAGCAAGTATGCTAATTCAGTGCTGCTATCTGATACCTGTAGTTCGGCCCTCTCGACTTCCCAGTGTGCTCTCTCCATCTCGAAGCGGGCCCACTCGTGCTGGATGTAGTGTAAAATACCGGGGATCGTGTACTGCTGCGGCCTTGGCGCCTCGTCTTGTTGTTGGTGCACCATCGCGGATCCCACAGCACCAGCTAGATGAGCGTTAACGCTGCTGTTATTACCGTGTTGTGGCGACTGCTGTCTTGCGGTGGCCATTCCTCCTCCACCTCCTCCACCGCCGGGGTGTTCATCCATTCTTTTTTTACTAAATAAAAAAGTCCTGTTAAAAAAGACCCCGAATCGTAAATGTTGTTTTAAAAAAAAAAAGTATTCCCTCTGACTATCTGCGTCGTGGTAAACCGTCACCGCTTCGACGAAAACGATGCGTCCCTCGGGCCGCACGGTGTTGTACCTTTCTCTCTCAGCGCCCGGATTTGCCGGCCGCCATTACTCCGATCCTTGGATATAAAACTCCGTACTGAGCGAGGGAGCGTCGGGGCCGCGCTGCATGACGGGATGCGCCAGGCTGCGTCCAAAATCCACACACACTACCTTCCCTATCGGAGTATCAAAACACGTTACAGTGTGCCGTTTTGACATACAATTTAGTGCGGAAATGTGCGGTTTCAGACGTGGCCGAAAGTCATCCAACTGCAGTAGCCACTTCCAAATACAGAACTTGTTCGTGAGTGGAAGTCTATAGAGCGACTGGCCACAAATTTAGTGAATATGGTGGAGAAAAATACACATATCGTGCCCAAGAAACACTAAAATAAAACCAGCACAGTTGAGGTAAAATCGTTTGTTTTGGTATTTTCAGATACTGTCCTTCACTTTTATTTATTTTGTCTGTTTGTTGTTCGTTCATTTTATTTAAAGGTGTCTGTTCTCCTGAGTGATCATGATCAAGTTTCTGCTGATGGTGAATAAGCAGGGCCAGACTCGCCTGTCCAAGCACTATGAACATGTGGAAGTTGGAAAGAGAGCTGCTCTGGAGGCAGATGTGGTCAAGGCCTGTCTGTTCAGGAAAAAAGATGAGGTCAGTTCATTCATTTATTTCTTATTAACGAGTGGAACTGTATAATAACATATTAGACAACACACACACACACACATATATATATATATATATATATATATATATATATATATATATATATATATATGGATGGGTTACTTAACGTAATCCCGGGTTCTTTGATAACAGAGTGAGGTGTTTCACTATGGGAATCACTTTGGGCGTGACCAACTACGGAAGCTCTTATGACACCACGTCTCGACCCCTTCTAACATCATTGCAGCGAGATTTCTTCCCGTCCCCGTGCAAGGAGGGAAGTGCTGGTGAAACACCTCACTCTGTTATCAAAGAACCCGGGATTACGTTAAGTAACCCATCGTTCTTTTTCTAACTTCGCTCGGTGTTTCACTATGGGAGATATAGACCGCTCCCGGATTGCACAAGCCAATCACATGGGCTCAGAAGAAGTGCCTGAGAACCACAGCATTCATACGCTATAGATATAGCCTCCACAATCCAGCGGGACAGCCGTTGTCTCGACAAAGGCTTTCCTTTTGTGAGGGGTAGCCCAAGACACAAACAGCTGGTCAGATTTCCTGAAACCCGCTGTTCTCTTGACATACGTATGGCGGGCCCGCACTGGGCACAAGGAACTCAATCCCTCCTCCTCCTGAGGTGGGTGGAAAGCCGAAAGTTCCGTAACGGGACATCTATAAGAAGAATCCACCACTTTAAGTACAAACGCCGGGTTAGGGTGAAAGGAAACTTTTGTGAGCCCAGGGGCAAACTGTTAACAGGACGGATTGACAGACAGGGCTTGCAGCTCGCTCACACGCTTAGCAGTCACTAGAGCCACAAGCAGCGCCGTCTTAAGAGAAAGAAATTTCAGCCCTACGCCATCCACCGGCTCGAAGGGGTGATGAGAAAGGGCTTCCAAAACCAAAGACAGGTCCCACTGAGGCACTAACCGCCGAGACACCGGCCTCTTACGGCTTTCATAAACCGGCTAATCAAAGGGTGCCGACCCGCAGGTTCGTTATTAAACCCGACATGACACGCAGAAATAGCCGCCAGATACACCTTCAAAGTAGAAAAAGCTTTCCCTTTATCCAGCAAATCCTGGAGAAAGCACAAAATGTCTCCCACAGAACACTGGAAAGAGACAATGTGACCACGGCCACACCACTCCTCAAAAACTCGCCATTTATTGTCATAAAGCGTGCGAGTAGAAGAGGCCCTGGCACTCTGGATAGTGTGTATAACCGATTGGGGTAAACCTACCACACTCAAGTTCCACCTCTCACGGGCCAGGCTCAGAGAGCAATCCTGTCCGGGTGCAGATGATAAATCTCCCCGCCCGCCTGGGACAGAAGGTTCCTCCGTGGAGGGAGTGGCCACGGTTGATCTGACAGTAGCTGAACTATTTCTGCGATCCAGTGTCTGGACGCCCAACATGGAGCTATCAGAATCAGTGACAAGCTGAGTTCTCTGACCCTGGCCAGGGTGGGGGAAATCAAACTCAGTGGAGGGAAAGCGTAGAGAAGAACGTTTGGCCACGGGTGGGCCAAACGGGTGTTTTGGCGGGTGGGCCAAAACACCCAACGGTGCATCTTCGTCCCTTAGAGAAAAGAACAGAGGACACTGAGCGTTTTCCCACGAGGCGTAGAGATCTACGGCAGCCCGGCCGTATCTCTGCCATATCTGCTCCACCACCTGGGTGTGCAGTTTCCATTCCCCGTACAGGGGGTTTCCCCTGGACAACAGATCCGCACCCTTGTTCCATATGCCTGGAACATGAGTCGCTCTGATGGACAAAAGCCTCGTGTCGCACCACATTATCAGTTTCCTCGCTAACTGATGCAGCTGGAGGGAGCGCACACCTCCCTGCCGGTTGATGTACGCGACCACTGTGGAATTGTCTGTTTTCACCAACACATGTCGGCCCTTTATGAAAGGCAGAAAATGTTTATATATACAACTCCAAATTGTTTATATGTCTCGGGACATCCGAATCCGAATGTTTCTCAACGGCAAAAGAGCCGCCTCCACACACTTGCTGAAAGTCCTCGGAGCGAGAGAAGTCCGAACGGAATGGTTTGAAACTCGTAGGCAGTGCTTCTGTGCGCAAACCTCAAATATTTTCTGTGTGACGGGTAAACGTCTATGTGAAAATACGCGTCTGATAGATCGATCGTCACAAACCAATCGTTTGGACGGATCGACCGACAGAGTGCTTTGTGTGTCAACATTCCGAATGAATATTTTCTCAGGTGCTTGTTTAACACACGCAAATCCAAGATCGGACGAAGGCTTTCTGCCTCCGGAACAACTCTGATTGCCCTTTTGCTCAAAAGAGAGTCGATCTCGGTCGTTAGGATGCGAGCCGACTCCCCTTCGGCCACCGAGACCAACACACCGTTGAATCTGGGTGGTTTCATTGCGAATTGAAGCCTGTATCCCCGTGAAATCGTGCTTAACACCCACGAAGGAACAGCGCATGCGCGCCAATTGACGAGGCGCGCAGAAAGGGAACCCCCGCGTACACAACTCTGGTCGCACGTTGATGACGTCACAACCATCGCCGCGCTGGGCTCCGCTGGCAGAGCGAGCGCGCCCTCCAGTGGTAAAACTAGGGGGGTGCACGCTGAATTCTCTGGATTTTCGCACACTATCGCCCTCGGCTGATCGCCCTGATGCGAAAGTGCCACATTTATTGTGTTTTTTATTTTTAAACACATCGCCCTCAGCCCGTGGCTTGGATGCGATGATGTATTCTTTATTGCGCAATCGTATGAACTGACGTGCGAGTGAACAAATGTCGGGAGTGCTTGGTGACACTGAACATTTTCCCTTATCCCTTGAACCCGAGGAGAAACTAGAGAGGAAGCCCTTACGGAACTTAGAACCGGGCTGTGTTCTCTTCTCCTTTTCTTCGCCAGCGGAGAAAGGAGGATAGGAGAACCTTCGCGTGTCAGGTCGCACGCTTCTTCTTCCGCTCATCGGGGTGGGGCGGACGGTTTTTAGCTGCCACGGCCGCAAATGAATGCTTTCCCCACGGTCCCGAGCCATCCGATCTCGGACGTTGACCAGCTTGCTGTCCGTCGAGAGCCGATCTTGTGCTCCTCGCGTTCATTGGTCTTCCTCTTGCAGCCGCGGCTGCGGCAAAACCCCGTCGCGCTGGCTGAGGGGGCATGTTCTGAGACAGCTAACGAGGCAAACAGAGGTTGAATGCTTCGTCCTCCTGTTTCCTGAGAGTGCTGGTTTCTCTCATCTTCTCTAGAGCTGGACTGAACAGACCTTTAGCGGGGTCGTAGGCAGCATCCATGACTTCCGCTTTCTGTGTGTCACCCAAGCCTGACAGGTTAAGCCACAACGCTCTCTCACCTGACACAGCCAAGCCCATCACGCAACCGCAGCCCTGAACTGCGCCTCGTGAAGAGCGGAGAATTAGGTCGTTCACCACACAGATCTCGTCCCAAAGTACCGGGTTAGGTACTCCCGTGTCGAGCTGTCGTCCCATTTCCTCTAAAATCTCCGCCTGGTATGCGGACAGCAAAGTCACTGCGTTTAGCGAGCACACTGACTGCGCTGCGTATTTATACATCCTCTGATGGATGGACGCCGTCAATCTCTCGATTTTCCCAGGCAGCGCAATTTGAGAGGAGGCAGATATAGAACGCCGGTTCGGATGGAGGTGATAAGCCACCGAAGGCTCCACAGCTGGGGGTCCGGCCAACCCCAGCTCCTCCATCCCTTGAATCTCCAGCTTGAAGCACCCTTTTGCGATTCCCATAGTGAAACACCGAGCAAAGTTAGAAAAAGAACTGACATTTAAGTAGCAACCTTTGAAACGCATGGCATTCTTTCCACAACAGAAATGAAATATTTTTCAGAAAGTTCTTTCCAACACTGTTGAAAGTGCACCTGCATGTTGTTTTGGGTTTACCCTTCTGTCCAGTTTATCCCAAACCAGCTTGGTTGAGTTTAAGTCTGGAGACTGGGCTGACCATTTCATGATTTGAAACATACAGTCTTGTTTATTTACAATTTAAGGTTTAGGAACTGTACTCTCTGACACCATGAATACTTATTTTAAGAAGGAGGATCAAATGGTGATGTATAAGAGTGGAGGAAGGTGCACAAAGGGGGAATATGTTCTATGTAGGAGATGCAACCTGAAGGAGATTGGAGACTGTAAGGTGTTGTCAGGGGACAGTGTATCTAGACAGCATCGGCTGGTGGTCTGTAGTATGGTTTTGGAGGTGAAGAAAAAGAGGAGAGTGAGGAGTGAAAGAAGAATTAGATGGTGGAAACTAAAGGAGGAAGATTGTAGAGTGAGGTTCAGGGAAGAGGTCAGACAGGGGCTCGGTGGTGGTGAAGAGGTGCTGGATGATTGGGCAACTACTGCAGGAGTGATGAGGGAGACAGCTAGAAAGGTACTTGGTGTGACATCTGGAAATAGAAATGTAGACAAGGAGATGTGGTGGTGCAATGAGGAAGTGCAGGTGAGCATAAGGAGAAAGAGGTTGGTCAAACAGAATTGGGATTGACAGAGTGATGAGAAAAGTAGGCAGGAGTACAAGGAGATGCTGCAGCAGGTGAAGAGGGATGTGGTGAAAGCCAAGGAAAAGACATATGAGAAGTTGGACACTAAGGAAGGAGAAAATAATTTATACTGATTGGCCAGGCAGAGGGGCCGAGCTGGGAAGGATGTGCTGCAAGTTAAAGCAATAAAGGATGGAGATGGAAATGTGTTCACTAGTGAGGAGAGTGTGTTGAGAAGATGGAGGGAGTATTTTGAGCAGCTAATGAATGAGGAAAATGAGAGAGAGAGAGAGAGAGAGAGAGAAGCTTGGATTGTGTGGAGATGGTGAAGCAGAAAGTGGATAGGGTTATAAACACATATATACATACACACATACACACATATACACACATATACACACACACATACATACACACATACATACATACATACATACATACATTATATATACAGTACAGACCAAAAGTTTGGACACACCTTCTCATTCAAAGAGTTTTCTTTATTTTCATGACTATGAAAATTGTAGATTCACACTGAAGGCATCAAAACTATGAATTAAAACATGTGGAATTATATATGGAATTATATACATAACAAAAAAGTGTGAAACAACCGAGAAATGTCATATTCTAGGTTCTTCAAAGTAGCCACCTTTTGCTTTGATTACTGCTTTGCACACTCTTGGCATTCTCTTGATGAGCTTCAAGAGGTAGTCACCTGAAATGGTCTTGAAGGAGTTCCCCGAGAGATGCTTGGCACTTGTTGGCCCTTTTGCCTTCACTCTGCGGTCCAGCTCACCCCTAAACCATCTCGATTGGGTTCAGGTCCGGTGACTGTGGAGGCCAGGTCATCTGGCGCAGCACCCCATCACTCTCCTTCTTGGTCAAATAGCCCTTGATGCCTTCAGTGTGACTCTACAATTTTCATAGTCATGAAAATAAAGAAAACTCTTTGAATGAGAAGGTGTGTCCAAACTTTCGGTCTGTACTGTACATACACACATTTTGTATATATGTATTTGTATGTGTGTATATATCTATTGGGGCTTTAACAATTCTTTGAGTAATTTGATTACAAAAACAATTCATCGTTTAGTCCATTTAACTACAAACGTAGCACTGTGTTTCACATGGACCATGACACACTGACCACTAAACTTTAAACTTTTAAAGCTGGCCATAAATGCATGGATTTAGTGTATGTCTTTATTAATAAATATTCATGTATTTACTTATTAATAAATAAATACGAGAATAAGAATAATTGAGTTTCATGAAACAAATAGTTTCCCATAACTTACTATACGCGGCCACTGTGAAGGGACCTTTTGAACGCAACTGTATTTGTATTTTGAAGTAATATTGCAATTAAATTCACTAAATGAGTTTCGTTTTTACCAATATTCTTGTATGCAATTTCAGCAACAAAATTGTAAATTTTTCTAAAAAAAAAAAAAAAAACAGTCAGTATCTGGTGTAACCACCATCTGCCTCACACAGTGCAACACATCTCCTACACATAGAGTTGATCAGGTTGTTGATTGTGGCTTGTAAAATGTTGGTCCACTCCTCTTCCATGGCTGAGTGCAGTTGCTGGATATTGGCAGGAACTGGAACACACTGTCGTATACCCCGATGAGGACGACGAGCATGCGTCTGAGACGCTTTCTAAAAGTTTGAGCAGAAATTCTATAGTTATGCAAACCAATTGCATATCCAGCAGCTGTCCAGGTGGCTGGTCTCAGACAATCTTAGACGTGAAGATGCTGGATGTGGAGGTCCTGGGCTGGTGTGGTTACACGTGGTCTGCGGTTGTGAGGCCGGTTTGATGTAGTGCCAAATGCTCTGAAACACCTTTGGAAACGGCTTAAGGTAGAGAAACGAACATTCAATTCATGGGCTCTGGTGGACATTCCTGCAGTCAGCATGCCAATTACACAAGTTTTGAGGAAGTGTGCAAGTGTGACATCTGGCATTGTGCTGTGTGATAAAACTGCACATTTTAGAGTTTGCCTTTATTGTGGCCAGCCTAAGGCACACCTGTGCAATAATCAGCTGTCTAATCGGCATCTTGATATGCCACACCTGTGAGGAGGATGGATTATCTCGGCAATGAAGAAGTGCTCACTAACACAGATTTAGACAGATTTGTGAACAATATTTGAAAGAAATAGGCCTTTTGTTTACATAGAAAAAGTCTTAGGTCTTTTAGTTAGGCTCATGAAAAATGGGGGCAAAAACTAATGGTGCATTTATAATGTTTTCATTGTGTGTGTGTGTGTGTATGTATGTATGTTAGCTAATAGTCAGAATCAACAATAATGTTTTCCATGTCCAAGCAGTTTTGGAGGTATATACAGTATGTGGAAGTTACCTGTTCCAAAAAATTTCCCAGTGCACGAACTAAGGTCCATGAAGACATGGTTTGCCAAAAATGGAGTGAAAGAACTCAACTGGCCTGCACAGAGCCCTGACCTCAACCTCACTTTACACCTGTGGCAAGAATTGGAACACTGACTGCACCCCAGGTCTATCACATATGGGCCTAATTGTCAGGTGTCCACACACCATAAATGGTATTTTGTTTAGCTGATGTTGAATTAAAAAATTTAATTCCTAGGGTAACATTGTAAATACCCTCGATTTCCAACAAACCATGCTCCAGTACTTAGTGATTTTATTTTTATTTATTTAACCTCCTTCTCAGTGCTCATTTGTGGAGTACAAGGACTACAAGCTGGTGTATCGGCAGTATGCAGCTCTTTTCATTGTAGTCGGCATCACCGACAATGGAGTAAGTGAATTTAGTCAAATGTGTTTTAGACGCCTTGTCCTTTAATCATAGTAAATATATTTTTTATTTAAATTGCTAATATTTTGTTAGTAGCCGTTAACAGCTGTAGAAATCAAATTATATCCTTTATGCAGAATGAACTCTCCATTTATGAACTCATCCACAACTTTATTGAAGTTCTTGACAAGTACTTCAGCCGTGTGGTAAGTTCAAGCTACACTGTTTAATAGGATTTATTCTGAATGGAGAACCAACAACGTATAGTTTACCTTCATATAATACAAGAACATTTTCCAAATGGGTTCAGCAAGGAATAAAAAGGAATAACTGCTGTTATTGGAATTATTGTGGTCTGTGTTGGTCTATTGCAAAGGGTTACTGTTACCATTACAAAGTTGATTAACTTCCAATAGCGAATGTTTTACACATTTTTGTCCTAGTAGTGTGGAAAGCCTCCTGGCTCTCTCCACGAAGCAGGTGTTTTTTTCCTCTCTGGAATTTTCCTAATGTCTTCTAACTTGTCCTGGAGTGTAAATCTAGTAATATATTTAGTGATATGCATATTGCTTTTCCATCTAGAGTTCAATTGTTCCACAGTTATTGGCTGTGGGTGAACAAATAGTAGCTAATACATTGAGAAGAAATCTACTTTTACTTGATGACATATTCAGAGTGGCATAAAATATTTTTCTTTTACGCAATAATCCCAACTTAATTATGTAGCAGTATTCAGCAGTGCTCTGTCACTAAACAGTCATTGCATAGCCTTTGTTATTTACTTCTGTATCCAACCAAATTTTATCCTATTATTTTACTTAATTTTATCTAAGCAGTATGTCATTACAGTTTGAAATAAGCTCTGCCAAGCCATGTGCCTCCTCAAACCATTGTAAATTACTTGCATTAATTATATATTATATACATTAAATACCTTGGGTAACACAACTCTGCTAATGTTAGAATGTTATGAACCAATCTGTGTCAATGACTTTTTTTTCCTTCTTCTCAGAGTGAACTAGATGTATCCTTTTATAATTAAACTGAAGCAAACACTGGGAATTTGGTGACTTTGAGACTTTATGCAATGCTGGACAGCTGAGTGAGTGTTTGCACATTGCAAGACTCACTGAAACTTTCAATAACCAGCTAGTTATTAAAGAAAAAACAATTTCATTCACTGAACGCAAAAGAATTTCATGTAAGAAATGATAAACAAGGTGTTAGTTAAGAGATGACAATTTAAAATTTTAGCACAAATGACCTCGTGTATTAAAAAGTTAGTATTTTTTCTTGGATACAAAGTGAACTTAAGTTGTGTATTAATGATAACATTTAGTCAGTAAATGTATTAATTATTTATGCTCAATTTTCCCCTGGCAGCTTAGTACAAACCTTGCCCTATTGTTCCTTAATTCCAAAGCAGATTATGTTTAATTTGGACAAAGTACACATCATTCTCGATGAAATGATCTTGAACGGACACATCGTTGAGACCAACAAGAACCGGATACTTGCACCACTGCTGGCTTTAGATAAGATGGCAGAAGGATGACTGAAACAGCTTTTCACCTGTTTGGACTGGTCTATACATATCATGGCTTTAACTACAATCAGCTGACATTTTAATTATGGATTATTTACTATAGGTGAACAGTTGCTTTGCACAATTTGGTGGCCCCTCTCTGTACTCAGTCCAGCTGAGGACATACATAGAAGTTTTTTCCATGAAGAGCAGACCAAACTATCTGTACAACCACATCAAAAGTTTTGAAAAACCTAGTCATTTTTCTTTTCTATTTAAACATACATTCATGTTGTTGTTTTTTTTGTTTATATGTAACTAACTATATAAAAGGCTGAACATGTAAATTGAACAGTTATTTATATTAAGACAGGATTTTTCAATAAAAATTAAGTTAAAACAAAGTAAACAAATCTGTACACCATTAAAATATCTAATTTGTTGCATATAAGCAAAACCATTAAAACACTGTTTCCAAACTTTTGACAGGCAGTGTACCAGGCATAGAAGTCACAGTGAAGAACTACAGAAATCACTTGTTTGTGGTGATTGTTCTATAATTTTAGTCCATACTATTTTCATTTGTTTTATTATTTGAAATATTCTGTTGAATCAGAAAATCTATATGGAATAAACAGTGATGAAACGGACAAAAGAAATTGGCATTCAAGTTATTTCAGAAAACATTCTGGGTTCTTTATCATGGAGGGGTACCAACAAATTTGTCCATGTCTGTAACTAAAATTGCCTTCTGAATTTAACATCAACTTAAAGATTGTCTAAAACAAGCAGCAGAATGGACCACAACACTAATCATAGTTTGCAAACAATTTAATGATTATTTTGGAGCATACACATTTGAAAATATTTGTTTACTTCAAACTGCAACTTGAGTTAAATAAATGTTTATAATATACAAAGAAAATACAAGGAGAAGCATAGCTTTTAATTATTTTTCCTTTTGTCTAATGTGCCTTGCACACAACCAGTGTTTTGTTTCGTCGCTGTAGCTTCATTGTAAAATCACACAAATGCATTCTGAGTTCAATCCTTTCAGAAGGGTGATGAGCATTTGAAACATACATAGTAACAGCACGGAGAAGAAAAAAAAAACTAGAACAGAAAATAAGAGGGGCAGGCAGCAAGCAAATGACTATATTGAACACAAAACAAAATGGGAACGTTTCAAACAAGCAGGCACTAGAAAAAGTAAAACCAGAAATTTTTTTTTACACTTGACAGTTAGCAGAAGCAGGTGCTTGCATGCCCCTTGTGGGGAAACAGGGATGTGTGTAAATGTAATACACATGCTCTCAGAGCTTAAGTGTGACAGCAAATTGAAAATTGCCCTTGGCTACTAGCAACTCAAGCCCTTAATGCAATGCAGTCCCACCAACAGCTGTAAGTGGGGTAACATGGACTGTAGACATGGCCCTATCTGTTTCAGTAGCTTGTGGAGCTGGCATGGGCTTCCTTTTGCTTACAGATGTAAACGTGTGCTCTTTTGACAAAAGAGAGGGAAAAAAAACGGGTGAGTAGAACTGTATTTTTTTTTTTTTTCTGCAACAAAACACAACAGGCTTCATTAACACATTGAGTCAGTCAGCGGTGCTGGGAGCATGCTCAATTTAGATGGAAGCCCTTTTCCATAGTGGCAGCAAGGAGACGCTCTCTCATGATCTCCTCAGAGGAATACTCTGGCAACTTTAGATAGTGCACACATGTGTTTACTGAAGGGTAGCTGGCATCAGTCGCATCCACCTACAAATGTAATTAAGCACATTATAGGAATAAACAATCATGTCTGTTATTTAGAACAATATTTTAATAAAGTGAATTCTAAAACTATTCAGTGCCATACCTTGCGGACGATTGTGAGACGAGGATGTAAGTTGGCAAGACCACCAGGGGGTAGAGCTGAGCACCCTGTTGTGAACTGGAGGAAGGCTTTTCTCTCATCTGAGCACATTCCACACAGCACTCGCACAAAGCGCAAGAAACCAGGACTAGATAGCCAATGCAAAGAGAAAACAGGATGTTGAAAATGTGTGCATTTGAAAGATATTATACAGTGGTCCCCCGGTTATCGAACGGCTCGGCTATCGAACATTCCGGTTAGCAAACGGTTTTCCGAACGAAATTTGGGTCCGGTGAACGAACAAAGTTCCAGTTATCGAACGCCACCCATGCTGCCCAACCCAGCGTGAGGGGAAGAAACTGCTTCCGCTTCACCCATCGCTGAGTAAGCATCTATCACAACTTCTGTTTGTGAACAATATTAGTGATATTTAGCGGTAAGTACAGTAATCATTTTGTTTCTTACTCTTGTAAAGTTGTTACTTTATACTTTTACCGAGCAAACACAAAATACCCGCAGAGATCGGGATAATCCGGCAAAAGGCAGTCCATAAATAATATCCACGGTGCTTTACGGAGGAAGCCCGATTGCGATGAGCTCAATGTGGGCGGGGCACGCATGAGCGAAGGAACAGGGCATTCCCTGAAGCACCGAGGTATGACAGCCACCGAAGGGGGCGTGGCAGGGGGATTCCTGACAGTATTAATACGGGTAAAAACAGGAAAAAATGGTTAATTATTGGGTATTGGTAGAGTTCGGGAACGGATTAATTGGTTTTCCATTATTTCTTATGGGATAATTAGGTCCGGTTTCCGAACATTTCGGATTTCGAACGGTTTTAAGGGACGAATTAAGTTCGATAACTGGGGACCACTGTACCTGTATAATTTTATAGCCTTATATCAGTTTGCTTAAATGGTCTCAACACCATAAGCCAAGCAAAAGGCACACCTGTCCCGAGTATAGCCCAATTTGGGCTCTGTGTAGTTGACAATGTCCTCAGCTGTCCAGGATGGAGACTGGTTTCCACACAGGATCATCTGGACCTCTTTATGGTTAAATGAGCTTAGTTTCTCCATAAGGAACACTCTGTTGAAGCCCTCTGCACCAAACCACACACAACAATACAGCAATTTAACATGCATTGATCCAAGGTTCTATACACAGTGCCTATAGAAAATAATCTATTTTGAAATAGTTACTTTGTTATACACCCTGAAATCAAACCCAATACAAAAAAATACCTTTTCCAGGTTTATTTACAAATTTTGCCTTTGGAGCTCAGTCAAAAAAAGGTACATTGTGGACCTTAGCACCTTTTGTCAGATGGCATCAGTCTTACAGGTATGTTTTTGCATACGAGACTGAGTGTGCTAATTAATCTTTGATAATTCCCCAGAATGTTTCAAAATGTTTTACTTTGGTAATAAGGGTTATAATGTGTACATACACAGCTCAAAATAGTTCGACGTGATTTATTTTCCAGGGTATAATGTGACAGAAGGTAAAGATCTATACAGGGTATAATGACTTTCTGTAGGCAACAGAAAGCCATTATACACTGTAAAGATCATTACCTTCTGTCACATTATACCCTGGAAAATACCTAGTCAAGTGAATATTCAGACGCACCAGGTCGGTGTAATGAAAGACCTCTTACCTCTGAAGGCCTCCATTTGTTTTTGTATACCAGTGTGCATACAGAAGTCAAACATTAACTCCACATACTCCTCTGCATTGTCCATGGTCACCATCTAATAAACCAATACATAGTTTCTAGTTTAGATATGCTGCATAGACCTGAACAGTTCCTAACAGTCCCAATTTTCTTTTGTGCTTTCCCCTCTCTGAACACCCACGCTAGAGTATTTATCAGTTGTTGCATATTTGTAGATGGAATTTAAGAAAAAGGTTAATGTGTTGGCCTGCATGTAAGCAAAGAGAAGCAAGTTTTCAGCACACCTATATTAGCAAGTTAGATACATCAATTTTGAGTGCTGGCTAAACACAACTAAAGTAGTTAAAATCATGTTGTAATGTGCTGCTTGTGCAGTACACACTCTTGACAGTAGGTTTCACCATTCATTTAGCGGAATTCTTTACCATGCCTCTCTTAAAACTTTCCAAAGTTGTTCACTACTGTACTTTCTGACTGTGCAATCCAGTTTGCCTTGATGGAGTTCGATAGGATTTAGATCAGGCCATTACAGGATAGATAATACTCCAGCTGACTGTTTGCTGTCTAAATAATGCCTGCTCACCCTGCCACAACACTATGTTGTACTACATGCATCACCTATGATAGGAAGCTTCTGTTCTCTGCCCAATGTTAAATAAAAAAAAACGTATAATGCACAACATTTATTTGGCAAAATAATACAATTATTTAAAAAAAAGTCTAATACATATATTTACAATCTTACATTTCAATAGGCAGTGCATTTTTCCCCAGTTTTCAAACAGTAGCTTTATAAATTGTGAGTCCTTGAAACTAATTCAAAATCAATATAATCATTATAATCATTATTCTACAAAATAAATCATCAGCTCTTTTAACAAAATGGCTTACCTCATCCTCTCCATTGGATTTAAGGTCCACTGCTGAGAAGCCATGCACTTTGGATGAGGGACAAAACTGGAAATTTAATCTACAAAAACAAGCATGTTAAAAGTTTTACAGAAAATATATTGCTCAATAAACAATGATAAAAGCAGAATTCTTATGTAATGCCATTCACAGCTCACCCTAGATCTTCCACACACAGTGGTGGACCTGAGCCCACTGGGTTCTTCAGCATGAGGCACTGTAGCCGTGTGTTCTTTTCATCCTCCGAGAGGCCCTTATTGCCCAGTATCTGCCTCCTCTTAACTGCCAACTCCTTTAGCTCCTTGAGGAAACGTGCTCTGTGAGGATTTACCAGCTCAAAGTCCTCCCATGTTAGGATGCCATAAAACCATGCAGGTGGTTTGGGCTTTGGTGGGTCCAAGATGAACTCAGATTTAGAATCCTCATCAAAGCTGCTTATCAAATACGGTTCTTCCTCAGTGGAGGCCTCTGAGTGGATGTAAGAGAAGTGGTGGTCTGAATCTAAGCGTGTGTCATACAAAAGTTTGCTCATGTTGCTCTTGATGTCACCCATGCATAGTAGCTTAAAAAAAGGTTGTGAGACAGGGAGGTCTACTAGGCGGTTGTCCTGTATACACTTGGCCAGGAAGATGCCCAAGAAGAGAAAAAGCTTGGCGATGCGCTCCAGCTCATCACTATCCTGAGGGAAGGGCGCAGGGAAAAGGCCACACGAGCGCTGTACATAATAACCTGGTGGTTTCAGGCCACTGCCAAGATCCACCTAATCACAGGAAAAAATAGCATTAGATATTCCTGATTCTCAGGTTAAGTTCAGCACCCAACACGTAAACATGCCAAAAATTAACAAAAGGAGAGAACTGACTTGGCGTGACTCATCATCTGGAAAATCATCATCACAGAGCCAGATCCCTAGTGAGGTTCGCTGGAACTCGGCTGCCACAAGGGCATAGAACTCTAATGTGGGACCCAAACCAGTGCCTTCTTCTCCCTGGAACTCTACCTGCAGGAAACACCAGCATAACAATTACCTCTAGATTTGGTTAGATTTTATTTAAAAAACCAGAGACGTAACATGATTTATGACATTTAACAGGCTAATACTGGAAATTCAGACAGCTGACAAACTAAAGGAAAAGGCAACTGAAAGGGTATACCTTGGCATACATTGAACAAAAGTCTGGAACTGTACTATTGGGAGGCATTCCTCTGAAAGGTTTCCCTTTACATGGTGTTTTGATAGAGAGGGTTAATGCTAGGGTTAACCCTAAACCTTACCCATTAATGTTCAAATGTTGGGATTAATTTATCAAGAAATATAGAAAAGGTTCTAAATGCATCTCATATAAATATAATTACACAATGGATATAGATAAATGCCACACATTCTAAATGTATTTGCTTGTGAATAGCTACTCTTTCACATCAAGGATCTCTGTCCAGTAATCTACTTGTTACACTGCTTATTAAATACAATGCAAATGTACAAAGAAATCTTTTCGATAATAATATAATAAATATAAGGTAAAACTGCAATGGGCAAAAAAAAAATAATCAAACGCTAAGCCACTCATTACTCTAAGAATAGTGATAAGACTTCCAGTTGTCCATAAAAACACATCCACACCCTACAAAGTTACATGAGCAAAATCTTCAAACAAGACATCATTACAATCTATAAACAAGCCATTTCTGTGTTTCACATTCTAATAGCATTTGTCTTCATCTTCCAGACTCAGTAATATTTCTCTGATTTATGCTGATATTCTTGACAGCAAGTTTGTTTGTTTGTTTGCTTGTTTATTTATTGCAGTTTATTTGCATGGTCACTTCTAACAAAGGGGCTCTTCTAAACCAAAAGAGAGCAACATTTCCCTCCACGAATTACTCGTTTTTAATGTTGCAACTGTGGTCATTCATTTGTTCACTAGCGTCACTCTACCTCGAGTACAGACTTCCTGTCAGCATGGATGTGCATGATACTCTCAGCCCACTCCATCATGCTTGCTCCACGAGGTACTTTGACACGCTCATGTTTGAGGCGGCCAACGCGGAACTCGCCTGGTTCATCCCGCCTCACTGTAGTTGATGGACGTGTGCGCTCCATGGTTGCCTCCCTCCGGTTTTGGAGCCACACTATTGCCCTTTGGGCAGATACACAAACACAGTATAATAAAATTAGTTGTGCCATTGTCTGTGTTGCGTTGCGTTTGATTTCAGCTGAGCATGACTATTAGGACAAATAAGGCTAGTCTGTATTACTATTATTATTGTATTATTATTATTAAGAGTTTAAAATTACATTTTACTTTCACATAATAATATAAAAACTTGTCTGAAATAAAAACCTATATACCTGGAAGCTCCAAATGCAGTGCAAGTGAAGAAGAGCTGCCGGGTCTCAAAAGGAATAAGGAAAGGGCACTTGCTGGTTAACTGTTCACACCAATCTGGAAGTGCTCCACTGGCCAAGGCCAGAGGCTCCTAGTGAGAAAGAAATGGCACGTTGAATGTTTTTACTGAAATAATTATTTCAGCAGATATTTTAGCCAAATTTATTTTAACTTTAATTTATTTTCTGAAATCACTTGTGTTGGCAGTCATCTGCTAAATACAGTTTTCAATAGAAGCAGTAATAATATAATAGTAGTAGATTTAAATGCCATGTCAGCATCTGAGACATCATCGGAAAAAAAGAAAGTTGCATGTAATTGTTATTTGTGCATGTGGCCGATTCATCTTGCCCATTTTTTAATGGCTGATAGTAGGTTTAAGGACTGTGGATGCAATTTGACATTCTTCAATTTCCAGATTTACTGTATTCATTTAAGTTCAACTTAGTTGTTTATTTATTGACAGGCCAAGGTGACGCAGAACCCAGCAGAAAATGATGATAAAGGACTGATTCTGTCCACTTTATTTAAAATGTAGTCTACAAAGGGATGAAAACATTGTAAAGTTTGTAAAAATGACAATGAGTCCAGGAAAACCAACACATTCTTTTGTTGTGCTTTTCTAGATGTTCTAGAGCGAGAAGTAGAGCACGTACTTTAGCTGTGAAAACTGAGCATTGTTTTGGAATGCGAATTCTGTAATGCTGCTGTCCAGTTAACACTGCTGCAGTTATACCATTTATATCCAAGTTTTCAAAATACAAATCAAAGACACAATGCAAAGTTCTAGTATTAGTAGTGGGTATGTGTAAAGTGCAGAACAAATGTTATTTATTTAATAGTAAGGACTTTTTTTATTATTATTAGTATTATTTTTTATAAAGGGTGGAAACCTGCTACAGTTATTTATACTCATTTACCTCAATCTGTTGCAGAATTTTGGTTGTAATTTTTTTGCTGGTGAACTCCTCAGGTGATGCATTGAACTGTAGATCATCCAAATCTATGTAAGATTATTAAACAAATAAAGATTTTTTTCACAACTAGAAAATTCTTGTCTTATACATACAATTTGTATATATACACATTTTGTCCTTCATACAAAAGCTGGTTTCAAACAAAAAAATTACTGAAATTAAAAAAGAAAAGAAATTGATTAAATTAAATATGCTTACATCAGAATTAACATTGTACTGATGTTGAAAATAGGGCTTACCCTCCTGCAGTGTAAGGCCAACTGCTGGCTCGCCTCCAATAATGAAGAGGATGCGCAGAAGCTGTAGCACATCCTCAACACCACAGGCACTCTGGGCTGAGCCAGCTTTAGCCTGTGGTTGCTCACGTGCCCCACTTAAAATGTCACAGCTCTGTGTGGCAACTAGAGAGCCTGACCCAAGTCCTGAAGATCTATATCCCCGTTCACAGAAATCCTGAAGTGTGTGTGGGTGGGGGGATAATCAAACAAAATTACAACACAGAACAGCCAACAGTCGATCCCCTCAACTATTAACAGCAGACACTAAACCAGGAATACCAACCATTTATACAAATGTACTTGTTGCATTCTTAAAACAGGAATATGACTAAACAAGAATCAAATATGCCTTATGGTAATGCAGCTCATGAGAAAAAATACAACTGTAACATGTGGCTACACAGTAAGTAACAGTAAACTAATAAGAGAAAACTATGCAAATACAGTGAAGGGAAAAATAAAAATACATACACATGCATGCGCATACACACAAACACGTGTGTGTGTGTGTGTGTGTGTGTGTGTGTGTATATATATATATATATATATATATATATATATATATATATATATATATATATATATATATATACACACACACACACACACACACACACACACACACACATATGATACCGTTCTATACCTTGTATGCAGCTATGAGCTGTGAACAATTTCTGTTTTTCCTAATACTTTTATTAGTGCCGGTTAATTTCCAGTGGCGCAGGAAAGTTGAGTCTGCATTCTTCTGCATGTAGGTTATCAAGTCATTCTTTGGTAATTCATCTGTGCCAAGGTACTGTTCCACATGCTCTACAGACCAGCAACCCTACAACAGGAAGAACCAAAAGTTGGTCTTTCCTGATTGTAAGTCTCACGCAATACACATGCATTACAACAGCCCTAACTCCTAAAAGGACCGTGCAAATATCAAGATTAGTCAAGAGGATTTTTATTTCTGACCTACAAGAGAATCCTAGCTACAAGGTTAGTGATGACAGAGACAGTCTACTAACAGCCACAGGAAAAAAGTCACAGTCAGATTTTAATGAGCTGGAGAGAACAAGTCAAAAAGATAAATAAATATTATTTATAAGAAGAGGGGTAGCAGGTAAAAACATTACCATCTTCCCACTTTCTTTCTCTTTGTCGGAGTCCTTCAACTCTCTGTACATAATCCTATAAAATAAACACACAGCTAAGGTTAATAACTCTGGATCTATAAAGTAACAACATGGTATGCAAGGAATATTTAAAGCAACCCAGACAGTATGGTGATTATTTAACTGACGTGTATGTCGGCTCCCAAATGCGTCGAAGTTTATCAGATTTGATGCTGCCATTACAGGAGAGCTGCAGCAGCTTTTGGACATAGTAGAAAATGGTAGATTTGTAGTTTGTGAGAGGTAGCTCAACTTCCCTTGTGGTTCCCAGGCCGGCCACCTTCAAGATAAGAGCTAGATGCGGGGAAGGAGCACAAACTACCTCCTCCAGCACCTCTGAACGAGGTGTACCTGCACAAGGTCATATATAAGTTTATTTATTTTATATATATATATATATATATATATATATATATATATATATATATATATATATATATATATATATATATATATATATAGTTATAAAGTAGTAGAAGTAGTATTAAAAAGTTAACATTTTGACAATAAAGTACAATAATCCCCCGCTTTACCGCGGTTCGGATCTCACGCCCCCGGTTTATCAGGGAATTGCAATGCATTGCCACATAACTAATTTGTTTCGCTGATTTTCCTGGTCTCCTGTGGATAGCTTGATAGACAAAAAAAAATTGGGAGTTGTTTTTATGGAGTTTTATGTTGAAATAATCAAATTTATTAATAAAATTATAATTATTAATTATAAAATTAAGTAAAATTTTAATACAGTACAGAAAGTAAAGAATGCTGTGACGTGTATCTTTAACCAATAAGCAAGCAGAGAAACTGTGCATAGGCTATGCTACTGTAGAACTCTACTGTTCTTACAATAAATGTGAAACAAAATTCATCTTGCTATATTCTGGCAAATGTTTTCTGTGTGTGTTTAAAGTGTGTGGAAGGATGATTTATGGCTTTAAAAAAAAAAAATAAATAAATAAAAAAAAACTTTCGGGGTGGCGTCCGTTTATGGAAGTTTTGCGTTTATCGCAGGTGGTTTTGGAACGTAACCACCGCGATAAAAGGGGAATTACTATAAATCAAATATATAGCATGCAAGTAAAAATCAAAGCTATAATTTCTATAAAGAGAACCTGGTGTAGGGATTTCCAGATCAGTGGTTTGCTGGACATTTGTTCGGCCTGGTCTGGGGTCAAATGCAGGGACTAAAGCAGAAAACTGTCTTTTCAACACAAAGTCGTCATCCCACGTTCTACGCCGACCCCCTTTGGTTTCATATTCCTCTTCCTCCTGTCAGGCCACCATTGAACATCACAGAATTCACAGACCAGCATTATGCATCAGCAAACTACATAACTACAGTACATACATGCAATAGAGGCCTTCATCTCACCACAAGCATGCTTTTCACAGGAACCATGCTGACAGGAATTATTCTTTTGTATAAATAATTTAATCAAGCCATTTGCCAACAATAAAAAAAGATATACAAATAATATAATTATATTTAAAATAAAATATACTTCATTTTCATTACCACAAAAAGAAAACAAAATCTGACTCAACATCTAAGGAGTGGTACTGTACTGGTATCAAAACTACAACAAGTTTTACCCTATGTATATGAACGTGGTAACCAAGGTTGACCCTGGACCGTACCAGAACTTCCTCATACTCCTGGTCCTCCTGATTGTCATCTTCGTTCTCATCATCATCGTCGTCTGGTTCAGGCAAATCTTCCTCATCATCCAGCTCTGCAAGCAACGTATTTGCCCGACAGCTATCTAAAAAGTCTGTGAAAAAGTCAAGTAGACAAAAAAAAACATGGAAAGTAACACCATTAAAAGATTTATTTCAAAGAGAGACAGCTGAGAAGCAGAAGCATGCAATTGTTGACATTGCTAAGAGGTAAATTATCAAAATAAAGGCAGAAAACATAAACATGGAGAATAACACAGATTAATGATTTACAAGCCAGAAAACCGATGTTTTAGTAAGTGAACAAAATGAGCAAACCTACCATAGAGTGAAAACTCTGCCTCCTGACCTGTGTCACTCTCACTAGATGTTGAGGTCAGGCTTGTCGTCAGAGTGTTACTGAGCAACTGGCCAACAGACAAACCTGTAGTGGCTGTGGCTACATTATTGCTGCTGGTTACTATGGAGGTGGACATTGTAACAGTTGAGGTGGTACCAGTGGTAGTAAGGTTAGGAAAGCTCTGTGCACCCATTAGAGGAGAGGCTGCAAAAACATAAAGGCAATTATGATTAACTGAATAATAACTAATGTGTGGTTCAGCCAAAGCTGAAGTATGCTTGAAAAATAGCACTTAAGAAGGTTTGTCCTTGAGACCTCAGGAAAAGATTACGTTTCTAAGGTTTTCACTTAAATCAGGAGTTCCCAAAAATGGGTTCGCCTAATTTACAAATTGGGTCAACAAGGAAATTTACAATTTACTCTTTTGTTTCATTTATGAAACAATTTGTCTCTTTATTTGTCTCTCAAATGACATACATTTCAAGTTTGTCACTGAGTAAAAATCTCCTTCTTCTTTTTCTTCTTTCGGCTTCTCCCATTAGGGGTCGCCACAGCGGATCATCCGTCTCTACAACCCCCTGTCCTCTACATCTGCCTCTGTCACACCAACTACCTGCATGTCTTCCTTCACCACATCCACGGACCTCCTCCTTGGCCTTCCTCTTTTCCTTCTTCCTGGTAGCTCCATCCTCAGCATTCTCCAACCGATATACCCCATGTCCCTCCTCTGCACATGTCCAAAACTAGCTCAATCTCGCCTACCTCAACTTGTCTCCAGAACGTCCTACATGCGCTGTCCCTCTAATAAACTCCTTTTTAATCCTGTCCATCCCCGTCACTCCCAACGAAAACCTTAACATCTTCAACTCTGCTACCTGTCCATCACCACTGCAAACAGGAAAGGGTTTAGAGCCGATCCTTGATGCAGTCCAACCTCCACCTTGAACCAGTCTGTTGTTTTCCTATTGCACACTTAACTGCTGTCACACTGTCCTCATACATGTCCTGCACCACCTTCACATACTTCTCTGAAACACCTGACTTCCTCATACAATACCACAACTCCTCTCTCGGCACCCTGTCGTACGCTTTCTCTAAATCCACACAAACACAATGCAACTCATTCTGACCTTCTCTATACTTCATGAAGTACAAATACTAATTGGTTTTCCTAATTCATTTAGCAAATACTGAAATTAGGATAATTTTGAAATGAAGGAAAGGTTTTGAGAGAGACAGAACTCAACAGTGTGTTTAAAATCTCTGCACATAAAATAATTGTACAGTTTAAATTACAAACCCTGACTGATGCTTATTTTGCACAAAATCAATCAGTAACCTAGTATGAACCAGACACATCTTTATATTGGTCTGTATCACACCGATTCAGTGTGTATTATTTTCCTATGACAAACAATAATTTGTGTTCAGTGCATGTAATATTACTTTGGTTTTAAATTTATACATACAAATATAAAAATGTCCAAATAAGCGTGGTCCTATAATGTCAATTTGGAATTGACAGTACTGTAATAAATTAATATATTAAATGTCATTTATATTTTCAATTTAAGCTAAGCATTTTCTTAATGATTTATCGTACCAAAAAACATATAATTATAAATATACACATTGCATGGTTATTGTGACAAACTACCTTTACACCGAATTATATCAAAAAGCTATACAAGCATTTTAGACAAGAGTTTGTGCTACAGAATCAAGCAGTTTATGACCTTAATTTTTTAGTTGCTTCCCAAGACATTTAAATCAATGCTACATTCTAGTTGCAATGTTTAACACTGAGTTAAAAAAAAAAATAAATAAATAAATATATATATATATATATATATATATATATATATATATATATATATATATATATATATATATATATATATATATATTTGCTTACAAATAAATAATACTAATGATAATTTATTGTATTAATTACAAATAATTATAGTTGTACCATCTTGTCCATACCAAACAAACCAATACACCCCCATGTTACAGCAAATTTGTCCAGCCAATATTGTGCAATTATTTAAGCATAAACTAGCTTCAAGTTATAGGAAACATGTCTACATTTTAAAGGAGCTGAAACCAATAATACTAGCAGACTGGCAAGCCATGACTACTCACCGGATGCAGCTGCAACATTGCGGCCAATTGTGTTGGTATTGTTGTCACTGCTGCTACGGCTCAGGTTCATGTTGTTGGTGGCGTTGGTGCGTGCCATGTTGGGAGCGCGGCGCACAAATGACTCCATGAGACTGGCCTCACGTGATGACAGGTTAGGAACACTAGCACTGGAACTCATAGGAGCACCAGCTGCAAGCAGTGAGCTGACTGAAAGGCGAGCACCAGTGCCTGGGCCCAGGGGCCTCTGGGACACCGCAGCTTTACCAGATGAATCAGAGACAGAGCTGACATCAGGTGAACTGACGCTAACTGGCCCCACAGAGATGGCTGTTGATTCACTCTTGGGATCAGCATTTTCGCAGGATGCAGAACCACCCTCGACTGTGGAGAGAACCACAAGTGGCTCCTGTCCCTCTGTCCCCGTGAGTCCACCCCCCTCAAGTGTGCCCTGCTCAGACAAGCCCTCAAGTCTGCGAGCAGAGCCAAGGCCAACATCGCTGCATGCCGAGCTGCTACTGCCTTTGCGACCAGAAGATGCCAGTGACTGGCCAACCCTGTCTGGACAGTTGTTTTTGGCAAGGCTGCTCCAGGGAGTCGGTGGTCCTGCAACAGCGCACGAAACAGTTTTGGGTGACGGCGCCGACTCGGGGTCGTACCCCGGTGCTAATTTCAGGTCAAACTTCCCTTCTGCACCCATGCGGTAGGAATTTGAGCCACCAGCATCCCAGGTGACATCAATCCAGCCTGAAAGAGGATTGGGTGTGGGTCAAGTCAAGAGCCAGTCAGGGGAACCAAGTGAGACACCATAGAGTCAAAAAATAGCAGCACAGATCAGCATAGATTGAAAACTAATTAGTTCATACTCTTGCACTTTACAATTCCAATTTATCTAAACCAATTTAGATATTTTGGATGGGTAATGTTCAATGTCTACATGTGAAGATATCAAAAGTATATTAGATCCAGTTGATGTATGAAAGTGCTAAAAATAGCAAAAACAAAGCTGTGTGAAAAGCCAAGATAAAATTCCTGTTTCCATAAAGTACCAAGAACTAAATTGACCATTGAGCTTTTGCAAAAGATGACATGAGCATGCACTAGGCTTAACTAATGGACACAATACTGCATAGTGGATGACTGCCTGAGTAGGATAGAGGCATGATACCTGTTCGATTGTAAGGAGGGGGAGAGAATGCAATTCAACATGAAGATTTGTCCGAAAAACAGCTGAAGCCATCCAACTAGAGCCAATGGTGCGGAACACACCGAAAAAACTAAAGCAGCCCAAAGCTCTAACTAAAACTTGCAGGATGCAACAGACACCAAAGAGAGAGAAATATCGGGCAGAGAAGACTGCGTATGGGGACGCGTGTTGGAATGCAGAGGTTGCCAGGTGAAGGCGTGTTGACCCGCGAGTGTGCACAGGTTACGCGTTGGCTTGAGGAAAGATGTGCGTTACCGCTAGTGAGTGTGCGTGAATACGAGGACAGGAAAGCGATGGGGCAAAAGTGAATGAAAAATAAAAGAAAGCACTGTCTGTTAAACCAACGCCTGCCATCTCTTTCTTCCGACCCGGAACCAGTAAGATCTGTTACAGATTTGTCATATTGCCACATGATGTAGCAACTTTAATTTAGCAAATCTTGCAAAGTATCTCTCACTGTACTTCTCAGTGTTGACAATTTTAAATCTAAAATATATATACACAGGTAGCATACAGAGTTTTTTGGCTACCAGTTCAGTGTACCGTGTATCAGCGTCCATCTTCACCTGGTCTCCATGCGGCACACCGAAAAGTCACGTGATCACACACGCCAAATTTGCACTGTATAAACTGAAACTATCTGGTCGTTTTTGCTTTGTTAGTGGCGTAGAAAATCTGCAAACTGTTCTCAGAAAGTGTGTCCACACATGCACTTATTTATTTCATTAAATCGCAACATTTGCCATCATATAATGAAACAAGCTGACATTGCGATGCGATATAATTAATCGTGCAGAATCATGAAAAATTGATTATTATTATATTATTATATTATTAACATTTGTGATCAACATTTGTACGGTTTACATTTTTAAAACAATTAATAAAATGCCTGTTTAGTTAAATAATAAATAATTGTGTGTGTGTATGTATATATATATATATATATATCAAATTAATGCAATACACTTTTTATTATATTGATTAAATTAAGTAATCAATTATATTGGCCCAAATAAAATTAATTAAATAAAAAAAAAAAAAAAAATAAAAAATATTTATTGAATAGTTTAAATTTGTTAGACCCTATCTGGGTAATACAGATGTGTACGTGTGTGTGTGTGTTTTTATAATTTAATATTTAATATTTTAAAGCGATGATCTACTTAACAGTTCTATTTATTTCAGCATACTTAAAAAAATAAATAAATAAATAAATTCTTAATTCCTGCCATCCTTCATTCACTCCTCCTTAAAATGTGGAATTGTCAGGCTTTCTCCATTTAAGAATTTTTTGAAGCTGGATATAAAATGCTGAAGAATCTATAGCCCTAGCCCAGGGGTCGGCAACCCAAAATGTTGAAAGAGCCATATTGACCAAAAATAAAAAAAATAAAAATATTTATTGAATAGTTTAAATTTGTTAGACCCTATCTGGGTAATACAGATGTGTGTGTGTGTGTGTGTGTTTTATAATTTAATATTTAATATTTTAAAGCGATGATCTACTTAACAGTTCTATTTATTTCAGCATACTTAAAAAAATAAATAAATAAATAAATTCTTAATTCCTGCCATCCTTCATTCACTCCCTCCCTTAAAATGTGGAATTGTCAGGCTTTCTCCATTTAAGAATTTTTTTTGAAGCTGGATATAAAATGCTGAAGAATCTATAGCCCTAGCCCAGGGGTCGGCAACCCAAAATGTTGAAAGAGCCATATTGACCAAAAATAAAAAAAATAAAATCTGTCTGGAGCCGCAAAAAATTAAACGCCTTATATAAGCCTTATAATGAAGGTAATGTAAGCGTCTATATTACCCACTTGGTATCAAAATGATAAGTAGGCTACAAATACATAGTGAGCATAAGTTTAACTTCCATTATAATTTTAATGTATTATGTTTTTTTTTTTTGACGTAAATCTTCGTTGACAGAAATGTTGAAATTAAATATTTATTATACACATTTTTACAACGTTGAAAAACGTTAAGAATGTTTATTAATTTATATCGTACTGAAATAATAATATATTATTATTTTTTTTTTGAAAAGCTCCAGGAGCCACTAGGGCGGTGCTTAAGAGCCGCATGCGGCTCTAGAGCCGCGGGTTGCCGACCCCCGCCCTAGCCGATAGCCACTTCCTGGTTAGTGGCTAACACTAGCACTTTGGATTCTTAAGGGTTTTCATGCATGCACACAAAAAAAATAAATAAATAAATAAATACACAGTGACAGTGTGCTAAATCTAGTGGGTTCTTTTTTTTTTTTTTTTTATACCCCTGGGGCTTTGTTGCGTATGATTTCAAGTTGAATAATAATAAAAATAAATTTAAAAAATGCGTTCAAAGTGCAAGGCAGAGACTAAACAAACTTCCACTACTTAATACGTTGTTCCACTACTTAATACGTGTGTGTGTGTATATATATATATATATATATATATATATATATATATATATATATATATATATATATATATATATATATATATATATATATACACATACATACATATACATATACACACACACACAGTGGAACCCGGTTATGCCGATGTCCTAGGGGGGTGCCAAAAAGCATCGAGGTAACCGATGATCGAGATAAACGAAAATCAAAATGGCGGCAATATATTAACGTGCTTGAAATTTCTTTATGTACATGATGTGCGTTAATAAATGAGAATGTGCATGCACGTGTTTTTGGAGGGTTTTTTACACAACAGTGTTGCCGCGATTTGTTTGATGAAGGCATGCTATAAAAATACATACAGTACATGTTTATCTGTCAGGAACCCACCTGCCACGCCCCCTTCCGCCCCCTTCAGAGTGTCAGGTGTTTTCTCGGCCGCTTTCTCTGAAGCTCCGATTCAACCGCGCACATATGGTGCTCGCTTAGCATCATCACCAGCTCCTATTTAAACTTCCACACTCTCACCGTCCGTTATTGTTGGTATATGTTGGTTCACGGCGGTCGTTGTTATCGCTCATGCGTATCCCGGTACGTGCCTTCCCACCGGCACTCTCTCAACGGCTGCTCTTTTCTTCCCAAAGCGCATCATGATTCCCCTGCCGGTGTTCATTCTATGCTTTTGCTGCTCATCCCACGTTCTCCCGTGTGCTGTTCAGCGCCGCGCTTCTACTTTCGCCTCCCCTTCATCGCATAACATTTAACAACAAAAGGCATATGTGCACTAACAGCAGAGATTCACCAGTATACAATACAACACCTGTAGCAGCTGTAAGACTTGATTTTTCCGCCACTTCATGAGTTCTTCTGCGGCTGCACCGAGATAACCGACGTTAAATGGCAAATTTTTCCCCCCTTGTGCTCGAGATATTAGGGTTCGGCGACATAAAAAAGTCAACATAACCGATAAAAAATGCTTAGACAAAGCAAGAATTTGGCGGTTCCACTTCAAAAACGTCGACTTAATAGGGTTGTCGAGATAACCGAGGGCGAGATAAGCGGATTCCACTGTATATATATGGTGTGTGTGCGCGCGTGTGTGTGTGTTCGTGTTCTGAGCTGCTATAACTGTCTGCAATCATGGAACAACAAAACTAATTAGTATACAATTGTAAAAAGTATGGTTTTAAATAAAATAATTCAGGGTGATTTTAAATCAAAGAATTAAAATATGGTGAAAGACTTATTCTCTCCCAATGCCAATGCTGAATTGACAACATCATAGCTTCTGATATTTAGTTTCAGGAAATATATTGTGCATTTTGTTTTGTTTCACTGTGCAACAAACAAATATCACCTGCTAATATATAACCTTTGTACTAAAGTGTCTAGAATCTCACCATTATGGGCCTCTCCAGTCACAGTGCCCTCTCCAGAAGGGTTGCCATCCTGATCTCTCCACTTCCAGTCAATGCCACGTACCACCCGAGCCCCAGGGACTATGTACTTCATTACCTGAGAGCGGAAGAGGCGGCGTTGCCGACGCAGGTTAGCTTCTGCTTCCTTCACAGCTTTACCTAATTACCAAAGACAAAAGAATTCAAGCATTGAAAAAGTATATATATTTTGATATAAACCTAATGGGTCTATCACCAAAATCTTGTCTTAGATAAACTGCAAACATCAACATGATTAATTTTTTTCATTTATTATTAATTTAACCGTTCAATTTAAATTATGAATTATGAACACCAAAATAATTCTGGATAACTGTGGAGGCAATTCTTACCAAGCTGATCTTCACAAACACCAGTGACTGTGCCATAGATCTCTAATCCAGACAGTGAGAGGTAGTGTGTTTGTCCACTAGCATTCTTCCCCATCTGTTTAATACGGATGTGTCTCCAGCCATGTTTCTCATCTCTGGATGGGTCCAACGGCCATGTAGCAGTTGACCTTAAATAAAAAAAACGTACAGAACTCACCCAAAGGCAAAGCACAAAGCTGAGTTGAATCAATATTATAGCAATTATAAGTTTTGAAGAGCATCTAAGAGTGTTTTTATCTGTCTGAATGTAAGCTACACAGGTTAATTCAAATTGACTAAACACCTAATATGAACAATTTAATAAAAATCTTTATAGAGGAAAAAAAAAGAAGCGTTCTTAAAAAAGTATGATGTAAAAATCATAAATAAGAAGACTGTCTCATCTCAAAGCAAATTTACCCACAATAATCAAGAAAAACTTCAAAAAGGATGTGGCGTCTGGCTTAACAAATGTCAGTTAGGGTTTACCCACTTAAACTTGTTTAACTGCCAAAATCATCAGTAGATGACTCAGTTACTAATAATAAATGATGTTGCCAATCTAATCAAAAAACTCTTTCAAAGCCCAAGTAGAAACATTTGAATATGTTAACCACCAAAAACAGTGTGTAATACCTGAAAAAGGCCAATAACTTGATGACAAAAAATAAAACGCATGAACTGAAAGAAAGCTCATAAGAAGTAAAAGAAAAACACCTTACCCCGGTTCATTGAGGCTGCCATCATCCACATGGGTGTAAAAAGTCATCCAGTTCTGGCCATCCTTAGACACTTGGAAAACCCAGTTTCGAAGGGCAGAGCGACCGTAGCCACGGGCATGACGTAGCGTGTAAGCTGAGGGAATGACCCAGAGGCCCAGGTCCACAGCAAACCAGGCATTTTTGTCATCATTGGTGTGACAGTTGAGGGCTGAGCTGTCTCTACTCAGGATGTCCTCTAGACGCCCATAGGGCAAATTCCTACCCTCTGACGAAGTCACCACAACCAGACCATAAGCTGCAGGATTCACCCACTCATATGCAGTCCTGAAAAGGGATTGTTCCCCTTGATTTTAGTTTCTCTCTTTTAAAATTTTTTTATTAAACCATAATATCTCCAGCTAAAAACTGACCCACAAGCTAATAGCTTTGTTAACTATTATTACACAATGTATTTACACAAATGGCAGGGATACTTGCAATAATGCAATGCAGATATGATAAAATAAATGCAATGCCTCTTTATGCCAATGGAGAAAGTCTTCAAACTCTATTCTATTCATGTATTGAATTAATGCCTAAGTTAAATACACGGGTTTCCACTGTTTTTATGTGCCATTTATAAATTACAGGGGCTGAACAATGAAAGTGAAAGGCCTGTCTTTATACCACAATAATTTATTAATATGGTGTAGAGTCTCCTTATGCAGCCAATTACAGCATCAGTTCATCTTGTGGATGACAGATACAAGTCCTACACAATGGCCAGAGTAACTCTGAATCATCCCTCTTGCAAAGGAATGGCAATTGGCACATTGACATTTCAGAGCACATTGTTCGAATAACTATGTGCACATGGTCCTCCAAAATGGTTCAGTAATCCTTGGCAGTGACCCACACATCTAGCAATAGTAGTGCCAAGGGAATGTCATGACCTTGCTATCATTAGTAATCACCCTAAAATTCTTCAATTAGTAACTTTGTGGCTTACCACAAATCAACTTTCCCAAATGTGGGAAAGACAATGAAGGTAGACTCAGTAGAAAAAAAAACACATTTCATATTGTCCAGTCCAAAATTTCTGATGCTGGAACTACTGAAAAGATGTTTGCAATTGGCATGAATAACCAAAGGGTTAGCTATAGCAGTCTAACTTTGAATACTGACCCTGTTGAGCTCCCGACAAACAGATTTGGTGGAAATGGAAGAATTTAGGTACGCATTTAATCCTGCACTGGCTGGCTGACTATTTTGGTTTTATGATTATTATTTACCAATCCACTTTAGTACCTGGATATCCCTTTCAGACAGCTACGACTTGCGTTGACAGTTACGTCTGTTAGATATGTTTGTCCTTCACGGTGCAGACATTACCCTGGATACCATAGTGCTCTACACTACAAAGACATGCTGTCCTGGTCAAGGATGTGCCAGCGAGACACACTTTGTACTTTTTGAACTCATATGTCTCCCATTATGTTATGTGGATTTTCATATTTTATGTACAGCTGTGCAACTGCTCTGCTAATTCAGCCCTCACTTATGCTCTTACTTATGGACTGTGCCCTGTATGTGCCATAAGCAAAGACATGTTAACCACATTATCACATGTACTAATCCACCTTCAAACTAAATAAGAGCTTTGTACAGAGCAGAACTAAGAATAAAAAACAATTCTAAAAGGACACACAGTATGGATTAAACTATGCTGTCACAAACAACAGAAATGCACTCTTTCAGAATGGAAATGCATCCTAGCACTTAATGCAAGCAGTGCATATAGCACAGAAAAGACTAAAAAAAAAGAAACTTACTTTGCATTTGTGCCAATCCAATACACAATGCCATTCTCATCAAAGTCATGCTGATGTCTAAAGGTAAAACTTTGACCTTCTCTCAACTTCCTTACAAAGATGAAGGAGGACCTATCGAAGTCATACCACTGCTTTGCCACCTATTGGTCCAGAGACATGGTTAACTTATTATATAGTGCACAAGAATCACAATAAATTATAAGTGAGTAGAGGGGGAAAACTATTAAAATAACCTTACCATCTTAAGCAGATACTGCTCTAGAGACTCAACTGTAGCCAAAGGTTCCATCTTGAGCATTCTGCCAGTCCGATCAATTAAGGCTGTCTCACCTGGAGCCCGCTCTAATCGGAAACGGAGCCTCCTAGTCAGAATCTTTTATTTAAAAAAAAATAAATAAACCATTTACTCAAGTATGTAATATATATTTAATAAGTTAATTAATAAATCACAAATATGCTCTTATTGAGTACAGGCTTACACAATGTGAATGTGATTTCATTTGCTCCTATTGATTGAGCAATTAAGCTATTTGCTACTGTTTGCTAACCTACTGCAATTAGCACTACAACATATACACTGTTGATTTATGTATGTGATGAATGTGTTTAGTTTAGCCATTTGCCTAATAAGCAAAACCTAAGTTTTGACAATTATGTTTCTGTTATCTGAATTAACTGACAAATGCATGCATTTACTGTATTTTCCGGACTATAAGCCGCTACTTTTTTCCCACGTTTTGAACCCCGTGGCTTAATAAAGCGGCTAATTTATTTTTCCTGGGTTTTTTTCCCGGTTTCCAGTTTCAAGCCAAAACACTGAGCCCCATAACATTAGACCAATTAAATTGCCGAAAGGGTTCAGGCGAACCAATTAAATTATTTATATTAAATCGCGCTCCCACTGAATCAGGCCACACCACATCATAAATATGGATGCTGTTCCTCTGACGTTTGACCTGCCGCTCACTCGGACTGTCAACAGGAAATGAGAATCATTTGTCACGCTGAAAACAACCGGGCATGAAAAAAAACGCACTTCACCTGTGTTCTGAGCTGCACGGCATCGAGAGAAAAGCTTCACCGATGGTGATTTTTAAACGCACGACAATGCCAAAAGATAAACTTTTGAGAGAAATTGTTGTGACAGGAAGGAGAAAGACAGTGAACAATGACTTTCTTGGTAGGCTACTGTTTAGATACAAGCCGTGTAACAGTCACTGTCTTTCGTTAAAGCCTGTCAAGTAGTTTCAGTGTAGACACCTGCGGCTTATAGACAGGCGGTTTATTTATGCTCATAATAAAAATCTTTGTAAAATTCAGCGGATGCGGCTTATATTTGGGTGCGCTTTATAGTCCGGAAATTACGGTATGTCACTTTAATTATCAATCTACTATAAAATTACTCTAATCACTAATTTCTAAATTTAGATAAAAAAGGAGGCTTGCAGGAAGGTTCACCTGAAGGTTGCATGCTGAGCCGGGTGTCTCATACAAATGAAGAGGTAGCCGTTCTATAGACTCTAGCACTGCTATTAATTTGCGAATTAAGGCAACTGCGGGTCGGCTGAAACAAAAAAATTTTAAAACACTTGGTAAATCATATTTAGGAAAGAGCAAGGTGAAGACAGCTTTGGCCATAAATAGACAGTTTCCTACCTTTCATCATCTTCATTTTCACTAAATGCAGTTTTAAACACATTTATTCTCTCCATCAATTGCTTACAATCATGTTTCATATCAAGGTCCACACTCTGTAAAACAAAAACATGGTTACAATGGGGAAAACAACAAAACAGAAAATCATGCCATTAAATTGGAAAAAAGTAGCCATATTGTATACAGCCATCTGTGTAACTCACATTATTCAGAACAGTAAAAAGTGCTTGAACAAGCCCACTGCTGCACATTTCATAGGGGGAAATGGTGTTCTCATCCTTGAGAACCACAATCAAATTTTCTAAAGCCGTTTTCATAAGGTCTCGCCACATGTTCTCTCCCTCCATACACTATAACAGAGCAGAGAGAAAAGCAGCTTAATATTTATAATTAAATTTTTTTTTACAACAAAACAGCATTTAACAGTAATTAAATTAAAAAAAAGTTGGCAACAAATTACATTATTGATTGATTAAACTAAACTGGTGCTAGGTCACTAAATTTTGACTATAAAAAGCAACTGATAAAAGTGGTGGTGCAAAAACACACAGAACAATAAAACCATGCTGTTGGCATCATCTCTCAGATTGTGCTTTATTGTAATGGCATCCGGAAGGTTTTCACATCGCTTTACTTTTTCCCCACATTGTTATGTTACAGCCTTATTCCAAAATGGATTGTATTTATTATTTTCCAAAATATTCTATAAACAATACCCCATAATGGCAACATGAAAGAAGTTTGTTTAAAATCTTTGCAAATTTAATAAAGATAAATAAATAAAACGAAAAAAAAAAAAAAAAAAAAAAAATCACATGTACATAAGTAACTTTGTCATTAATCCTTTGTCATGAAACTCAGAATTGAGCTCAGGTGTTTCCTTTTTCCACTGATCTTTGAGATTGGCATCCACCTGTGGTAAATTCAGTTGATTGGACATGATTTGGAAAGGCACACACCTGTCTATATAAGGTCCTGCAGTTAACAGTGCATGTCTGAGCAGAAACCAATCCATGAAGTCCAAGCATCGTGTTGCGCAACCACCTCACTCGTGACATAGTGATGTATTTAATTAAAACGATACAAACAAGCACTAAACCTAAGCAGCAAATAACAGCAGCAGTAAACGATTATATTTTAGTCACTGTTGTGGTTTTCAGTGAATGATTATTCATTTGTACACTAATGCACATTTTTTCCTTTTTAATGAAGCCTGTTAGCTTGCTGCGTTTCTCAAGTTTCTTTTTCTAACATTTGTCTGCTACAACAGTTTTACAACTTTTGTTTTCAAACATGATTCAACTGCAGCTTTACTACGTTCAAATGCTTGCTTTTAATGACTATTTTTAATTTATGCATATATCTTAATTATTATACACAAATTAATTATATATTCTAGATGCTTATCTTCACAAATGAATAAAATATCTGTATTTTCTAAACAAAAATGGTCAAAACAATGTTGTATTATATAGATTTTTTTAAGCATGGTTGTCAACTTGTCATCTGCAAAATATAATACAAATGTTGATTTACAGAAATTGCTTCACCTTGAACACTCAAATGTTTTTTTTTTAACAGAAAGTAATAACCCAGCATGAGTGTATTTGTTTGAAGGAGACATTCCCCATGCCCTCCTCAACAAGCAGCCACTATAAGCTTTAAAATGTCTAAATTAGAGATAGTTAATCTCAATATGTGGCTTTTGCATTTTTTAAGTATACTTTTGTAAATAAATACCCTGAATTAGGGTTTTATATAGTTATAAGCAAAACATCAAATAATTTTAAAAAGTGAAACCAATCAATCTAAAAAAAAAGAAGAAAAGAAATCGTTTGATTACCCAAAAAGCTGTGAATACTTTCGAGATGCACAGTATTTGCATCATATGTTTATTGCGATATAGATCTATGATTATGTCCATCAGTAAACAATATTTTGTGCCATTTTGTTTTTTGTGCTACTTAAAGTATTAACAACATAGTCTCAAATATATATAATTAGTTTACATAACACAGTAAAACAGTGTCATTGAAGTTGATCTATGAGTCTACCCATAAAGAATTTATTTTATTTTTTTAAGTATTAGTTTGAACAAATCAAGGCTTGATTTACTTGATTTATTTTTTAACATTTAAGCATTGCCCACTTCCCAAAGCTTACTACTGAATCTCTAAATTATAAATTTTCAATTTAGCCCACTTTTCATAAAAATAAAATTGTCAAGCTCTATTATATGATCTGTTCACAACATTTAAAATATTTAGCAAAAAAAAATGAAAAGATTTTAGAGGAATCATGGCAATATGTTTTGAAGATTCATTCACCTCAATTTATCTACAACACATTTATTAAATTTAAATTGGTTCACCTCCTACACTCACAAACGTAAATCTAGGTCAACATTCGTTAAATATAGAGTGATGTACAGTGGAACCCGGTTATGTCGATGTCCTAGGGGGTCGCCAAAAAGCATCGAGATAAACGAAAATCAAAATGGCGGCAATATATTAACGTGCTTGAAATTTCTTTATGTACATGATGTGCGTTAATAAATGAGAATGTGCATGCACGTGTTTTGAAGGGTTTTACACAACAGCGTTGCCGATTTGTTTGATGAAGGCATGCTATAAAAATACATACAGTACATGTTTATCTGTCAGGAATCCACCTGCCACGCCCCCTTCGGCTCCCTTCAGCCTGGCAGGTGCTTTCTCGACCGCTTTCTCTGAAGCTCCGATTCAACCGCGCACATATGGTGCTCGTTTAGCATCATCACCAGCTCCTATTTAAACTTCCACACTCTCACTGTCCGTTATTGTTGGTATATGTTGGTTCACGGCGGTCGTTGTTATTGCTCATGTGTATCCCGGTACATGCCTTCCCACCGGCACTCTCTCAACGGCTGCGCTTTTCTTCCCAAAGCCGCGCCGCACCCCTACAAACACTACAAACACTAGCACTAACTAACAGCAGAGATTCACCAGTATACAATACAACACCTGCAGCAGCTGTAAGACTTGATTTTTCCGACACTTCCGCAAGTTCTTCTGCGGCTGCACCGAGATAACTGACGTTAAATGGCAAATTTTTCCCCCCTTGTGCTCGAGATATTAGGGTTCGGCGACATAAAAAAAGTCGACATAACCAATAAAAAATGCTTAGAAAAAGCGGGAATTTGGCGGTTCCACTTCAAAAACGTCGACTTAATAGGGTTGTCGAGATAACCGAGAGCAAGATAAGCGGATTCCACTGTATACATTGTTAAATATGTTGTTAATTATGTGTGATATGTGGGGTTGAGATAGCAAATAATAGTTTTCTTTTTTCCTCATGCTAAAAGCTTAACTACTGGCAATTAATATTTAGATTGACATATTTTAGATTTATTTTATTGGCTCAAGGATCTAATGAATTACATTATAAAAGAGAAGTCTTGATACTTAAAAAAAGGATGAAAATAAACCTTTTTAATAAACTATGACAGTCTGTGCCAACATACATAAGCAAATAGATTCAGATAAAACCTCTGAAATCTTTTTTTTCTATTCCCCTTTTTCATTTTATTATTTAATGTCTTATGTTAAATGATCAAATTTTTGATTAAATATAATAATAAAAAAATATTTTGGTGTAAAGCAATTAATAGCCCTACAAGATACAATAAATTATAAATCTTGAACCAGTGTTTAGAAAATGTGTATTATTATGTATGCCTCCAAACATTGTCATATGATAATTTTCTATATCCTAAAAAAAAAAAAAAAAAAAACAATCATTTGTTTTATTTATAGTGATTATGGTGAAGAACTCAAAATATGACATGGATTTCTTACCTGTCTGTTGGTATGCAGCTCCCAGGCAGATTCAAGCTGAGTGGCAATGTTTCTCAAAGTGACAACTACTCCCCTAGGCATACTTTCTACAGCCTTAAAATGGTCATCATACAAATCTCTAGCCATTGTCTTCACCTATAGAGACAGAGAAAAAAGAAACACAATTGACATGAGATGGCATCTTATATTTAAGTTGTCTAGCTCTGTACCAATATTTGGTTTTAAGTGTTTAATAAAATTTATTTTTTTATTGTTTATATAGAAAGAACCACAAATGTTCTCCCCTGAGACAAGTGCCATCTCAAATAAATTACATCACAAGCAAACAAAAACCTTTTGTTTTGTTTTTTCCAATTTAGATTTGAGCTTCCGTCCTCGTTTTCCAGTCCAGCCTGTCACAAACTCTGAACCTGGAACAAATTAGTATATGTATCAAAAATAATGGCCTCAAGAATTATTTGAAACAAGACATGACAACTTTAAATTACTTAAAATCAAAGGGTCCACAATTTTCCCCAAGCTCACCAAGAGACGTTTCAGCAGTAAAAGAGTGCTTGGTTCCTCGGTTAGACTCGAACACAAAGCCTGGTAGATCTTCTTTCAGGATGGTGGCCTGCTGACCATCTGAGTTATGAATGGCTATCTCCCCTTCCTTTAGGCATGTGAGTGACCAGTTGCCCACAGTGAGTTTTGTGGGTCCCACTGTTGACAGAATGGGTTGGCTAGATGTGACCGGCTTTACTTGACTTCGGGCACGTTGAAGCTTTTCCAAAAACTCACTCCGACTCTCTGAAACATCAGACATGCTATTAAATTAAGTAAAACAAGCTTTTATAAATGCAACAATTCCTTGTCTTACAAGATGAACTTTTAGCTGCCTATTTGTCAATAATGAGTATCAATACCAACAACAAGCTTTCTCTTTAATCACTTAAAAAATATACTATTGCATAAATATGGTAATAAAGATTAGAAAACAAAATCACCTGAACTGTCAGAGCCTCCCTCTGGGCTGCCACTGGAGTACATAGTAGCCAATTTGCCATCCAAGATGAAGCGAAACCAGCCATTGCTACCATTGGAAAGCTCCAGGCAGCAGCATCACTCCATATATATAAACAGTCCCTCCCTCTGATAATGGACCAGTCCCGCCAATGGTAAGGCTTACTCTGCTGAATCTCTTTGGCATCTTCCTGGGGTTCGTCCTCCTAAAATTATGATTTTGAATTTCAAGAAATGCTTACAACCAAATCTGTATTTGTTTATAACAAAGATTTTATTTTGCCAAATGGCTATTTATAACCTTCTCTGGTTTTGGTTCTTCCTCATTCTCATCATCTGAAGTAGGTCCTGCCAGAGTGGACACCTTATTGATGACACCAAGTCTAGCCAGTTGGTCCAAGAACACATCGCCCCCTTTATCCACCAAATCTCTTATGATCTGCAGTGCCAGCAAGTGACCATCATCATCATCCTGCAGGGAAAGTGAAAGTACATATTAAATAATTTCCTGTTGACAAAATAAACCTAAAAGATATTTTTTTACAGAATACCACATTTGATTAACAGACAATATATACTCTCCCAAGCACTTTTAAAAACACCTGCACATATACTCATTCATTTAATTATTAAAATTAAATTAAAGAAATGCATAAAATCATGCAGATATAGATACAGCATCAACCACCTAAAAGTGAAAATAGTGAGTTCACTGATTTTGACTGTGGGATGTTTACAGAACAGTCTTTGGGGTTTAATCAGAACAAGAGGTGTACAATATATATAAAATTTACTATAATACTGTAATTGTTTAACAATGTGTGATTTAAGTATATCTCACAACTCAAACAACACACCTACAGCGTGAATACATTACGTGATTAAATCTAGTTGGTTGGACTCGTGCTCATGTGCGTTCTTTCACTGCATAGTTTAGTCTATTAAAGTTTAATTAGAATCATCACAAAATTCAAATTATGGGGGCAGAAAACTTGAAGAAAAACTGCACCTTTCATGTGATTAATTATTAATGAATTTCATATAGTTATGATATCACATGAAAGGTGCAGTTTTTCTTTAATAATAAGAAACTTATGTTTTAGACACCACATTGCCTGTTTTTGATTCCAAACAAAATCCCAGCAACGTTTTTTGTGTCTCTTATGCCCAACAGGTTTAAACGGGTGATTCATTTAATCGCAATGACTTACTTATTAGCAGTGACTTACTGACGTTTTTAATTTCACATTTAAAATCTCTCTTTTCTGCATTGCAAATATGAATTTTGTTGATACTGATTTCATTTGCTTGTTAAAGGTCAATTCTGAATGACTGATTAAAGTTAAGAATTTGACTCAAAGATAACCACTTCAAAAAAATGGCTTTATAAAGGTAAAAAAAAATGCCCATAAAACCAAAGAGAGACTGCAGTAGGAACAGACTTGTTAGTCAACACAGTCATCACTTGTCACACACTATTTGATTATGCTTGCTGACCATGTGCATCCCTTCATGGCCACATTTTGTCCTTCTTCTAATAACTGTCTCCAGCATTAAAATACAGCATATGCAAAGCAAAAGTCATCTCAAACTAGTTTTATGAAGATGACAATGATTTCAATAGATCTAAAAAAAAAAAAATAGTAATAAAAAAAGGTCCTACCCAGTATTAGTTTAGTGTTCCAAATAAAGTGCTCGACATTTGTACACACTTGGACACCGTAATTTCCGGACTATTAAGTGCACCCAAATATAAGCCGCACCCACTGAATTTTACAGAGATTTTTATTTTGAACATAAATAAGCGCACCTGTGTATAAGCCGCTCATAAAAACTAATGAACTTTACACAGGCTTTAACGAAAGCGGACAGTCCGAGTGAGCGGCAGATCAAACATCAGAGGAACCTCATCTAAATTTATGATGTGGTGCGGCCCGAATATTGAAGCTTGTGAATGATGAAGCTTGTGAAACTGGGAAAAACCCAGGAGAAATCCATAAATTAGCCACGTCACTGTTTAAGCCACGGGGTTCAAAGCATGGGAAAAAAGTAGTGGCTTATAGTCCGGAAAATACGGTAATTGAAATCAGACCCAAAAACTGGTGGATAGAATTAGATTAGATAAGCACTGTAGGCTGAAATAAGCACTAACCTCCTGGTCCAGCACAGTAGCAGTGATTTCTACCAGAATGGTGGGCAGATTGTGTCCAGCATCAGAGTCGCAGACTTCCTTAAGCAGTACTTCAGAACTGTAATGAACCATCTTCCTGATCAGCGCTAAACTAGCTTTCCTACAGATAAAAAAAACAACACTTTATTATCCTGACCCTGTTTAAAAAATAAATAAAAAATAAAAATCACACAAAAAAGAAACAAGCATGCTTATTACAGTTCCAAATATAAGTCCCAAATTTTAGTTCAGATTAAATCAAAAAAGTAAGAATAATAACTTACATGGAAGTCAATATGCTCCCTTACTACAAACAATGAAAATGTCTCATTATAACAGTGACCTTAGGAATTAACCCTAAACGATGCTTTTGATTGAAGGTAATCTAGGGAAAATGTTTCCCTAGATTGAGCTTAAGTTTCAAGTTTTATAAATATATAAGTGGTACTTTAGACAAATTAACTACTTTATTAAACAATAAAGGCCGAACTACATGGGTTTTTCTCTGGCCGATGGTGAATTTTGAGCATCATATACACGCACAGTTCTGTATGTCAGGTGAATCATGGTGGTGTATGAGTATAGCTTCTTCTTCTTCCGGCTTCTCCTATTAGGGGTCGCTATAGCGGATCATCAGTCCCCATACCCCCTGTCCTCTACACCTTCCTCTTTCAACCCAACCAACTGCATGTCTTCCCTCACCACATCAATAAACCACCTCGTTTGTCTTTCTCTTTTCCTCCCTCCTGGTAGCTTCAACCTCAGCATTCTCCTACCGATATAACCCATGTGCCTCCTCTGCAAATGTCCAAACCATCTCAATCTCGCCTCCCTCACCTTGTCTCCAAAACGTCCTACATGCACTGTCCCTGTAATAAACAAATTTCTAATCCTGTCTATCCTCATCACGCCCAACGAAAATTTCATCTTCAGCTCTGCTACCTCCAGCTCCACCTCCTGTCTTTAACTCAATACCACTGTCTCTGAACCATACAACATTGCAGGTCTCACCACAGTCCTATAAACTTTCCCTTTCACTCTCGCAGAAACTCTTCTATCACAAATCACTCCTGCCACTCTTCTCCACCCACTCCACCCTGCCTGCACTCTTTTCTTTACTTCTCTAACACACTCTCCATTACTTTGCACTGTAGATCCCAGGTACCTGAACTCCTCCACCTTCTCCACCTCTTCTCCCTGCAACCGCACCACTCCACATCTCATTCACACACGTACTCTGTCTCACTCCTACTGACTTTCATTCCCCTTCTCTCCAGCACGTACCTACACCTCTCCAGGCTCTTCTCAACCTGCTCTCTACTCTCACCAAAAATCACAATATCATCCGTGAACAATATAATCCATGGAGACACCTGTCTGACCTCGTCCATCAAACTTTCTATCACCTCTGCAAACAGAAAAGGGCTCAGAGCCAATCCTTCTCTAAATCTACACACACACACACAATGCAACTCATTCTGACCTTCTCTCTACTTCTCCATCAACATTCTCAAAGCAAATAATGCATCTGTGTTACTCTTTCTCAGCAAGAAACCATACTATTGCTCACAGATGGTCACCTCTTCTCTCAGCCTGGCTTCCACTACTCTTTTCCATAACTTCATGGTGTGACTGATAAATTTTATTCCTCTGTAGTTACTGCAAGTCTGCACATCTCCCTTATTCTTAAATACCGGTACCAGCACACTCCTCCATTCCTCAGGCATCCGCTCACCTTCCAAAATCCTGTTAAACAATCTTGTTAAAAACTCCACTGCCATCTCTACTAAACATCCACACTTCTACTGGTATGTCATCTGGTCCTACCGATTTTCCACTCTTTATCCTCTTAATTGCTGCTCTCACTTCCTCCTTACTAATCCTATCCACTTCCTGCTTCACAATCTCCACACCATCCAACCTTCCCTGTCTCTCATTTTCCTTATTTATCAGCTGCTTAAAATACTCCCTCCATTATCTCAACACACTCTCCTCACTAGTCAACACATTTCCATCTCAATCCTTTATTGCTCTAACTTGCAGCACATCCTTCCCAGTTTGGGCTCTCTGCCTGGCCAATTGGTACAAATTATTTTTTCCTTCCTTAGTGTCCAACTTCTCATACAGCTCCTCATATGCCTTTTCTTGGCTTTCACCACATCCCATCTGCTTCCGCATCTCCTTGTACTCCTGCCTACTTTTCTCATCACTCTGTCAATCCCAATTGGTACAAATTATTTTTTCCTTCCTTAGTGTCCAACTTCTCATACAGCTCCTCATATGCCTTTTTCTTGGCTTTCACCACATCCCTCTTCACCTGCTGCAGCATTTCCTTGTAATTCTGCCTACTTTTCTCGCCACTCTGTCGATCCCAATTCTGTTTTGCCAACCTCTTTCTCCTTATGCTGTCCTGCACTTCCTCATTGTACCATATCTCTTTGTCTACCTTTCTATTCCCAGATGTCACACCAAGTACCTTTCTAGCTGTCTCCCTCATCACTTCTGCTATTTGCCAAATCATCCAGCACCTCTTTCAGTTTCCACCATCTTATTCTTCTTTCAGGCATCACTCTCCTCCTCTTCTTCTTCACCTCCAAAACCAGCCTACAGCCCACCATCCGATGCTGTCTAGCTATACTGTCCCCTGCCAACACCATACAGTCTCCAATCTCCTTCAGGTTGCATCTCCTACATAGAACATAGTCCACCTGTGTGCACCTTCCTCCACTCGTGTACGAGTATAGCTAATCAAAAAATAAAATGTATATTAACAATTGGGATGCTTAAATGGTTTTCTAAAAACCTCAATACAACAGTTACATTTTGTTAGAAAGAGTGATCTCAATAATGGGCAAGGTTTTCACACTTGTAATTTCAGTCACTGTCCTATACAAGCTTCACCTCATAACCCTGTCAATATAATGTACTGGTCTTTAAACACTCTCAAACAAATTAACCTTATTGAAGGCAGCATGGTTTGCTGAAAGGTTTGTGCAAATACTGGAAGCAGCCTTTTCAGATAGATGGGTGCCATCTCAGGGTCTCCTTTTGGATCACTGCCCTCTTCCTCCTCCTTGTTCACATCCTTCTTTTTCTTGTCATCCCCCTTGTTCACTGGGCACATCCAGTCTCCTAAAGCATGTTACAAATAAATGACCAAAAAAACTCTCCAAAGGACAAAATACATTGAAAACACAAATCAACAGACAATAAGAGAAACATAACTGCTCATATATTCTGATCTTTCAACACTGTGTTGGAAATCATATCACAAAGGTACTCACACTGCAGTACCCCAAGATACATGTTACTCTACAAACCTAAATTTTAAATTCTGCATTTATGACCATACAGTGCAGAAATGTCTCTCCACTTTCTCTAAGTTAATGGCAATAGCAAGTAGTTAACACAATCCTTCATGCATTTCTCTTTTCCACAGTCAAGAGAGTGACGTAATAACAAACAGGCAAGAAGAAGCTGTTGCCAGTGTAATAAACCCTACTGATGGTACTATAGCATGGTAGTGAGCTATAGTAGCATTCTGATATGTATAATTACACAGCACAACACTTATCCTGACATCTAACATGGGTAAACACATTATTAGGCAAAGTTTTAAAGGCTTTTACTTTATAAATTGAATGTCATGTAAACAAACAATTCAAGATTGTAAAGTCTAAATCCAGTAAAAACAAAATGCAATGAAACGCACCAGGGGACTGGAGAATTGCTACAACCTCACTATGGCCCCTCTCCCTGGCCTTGTCCAGAGGAGTTTTACCATCTTCATCCCTCAGATCAGGGTTAGCTCCATGACGTAGTAAAGTCTTAAAAACATAAAAGAAAATAGGTCAAGCTGGAATTTTAATCCAGACAGAAAGTATTCTGATAATTAAAGCTCCTGTTACCTTAGCTACTTGCGGTCGCCCAAAACAGGCAGCATAATGCAGGGACGAAGATCTTTGGCCTCTATTGACATCAGCACCTCTCTCACACAAGAACTCCACCTAGAGCAGAGCACATTTAAACATCAGTCATTCACACTTACTACTATCGACTTACTATTACTATTGGCTCTGTGGCACTGATGTGCAGTATTTTTGTTAATAAAATCAGGTTAAGAAATAAAGTTGCACTGAGCTTAATTATATGTGGTCTTCACAGCAGTCATATCTGAATCTGTTTTACAATCTAGATCAGTTAGTGGGCAAACACCACTTGATTTATTTTATGTTCTTTTATACACATAAATATTAAGTCCCAACTTTCCAAAGTTCCAGATTTTAAGTGAAATCCTTATTTAAGCTCAACATCAGTAACTTACAACCTTTTACAAGCCAACTACTACACATGTTGCTTGCAATTTGCATAGAATGTTGAGTTTCAAACTTTCAAAGAGCTTCATACTTTAAACAATTGAAAATAAATGTAATTAATTAAAAATCACAAACATTAGAAAATTCTCACCATTTCCTGTGTACCAAACGCTGAGGCCCAATTCAAAAGTGTCTGTCCCACATCATCCATAAAATTAACTTCAAATGCTAAAAAAGAAAATAAGTGTCATTAAAGAGTAATAAGACAGAAAGAGCCATAACATAAAAAAAAAAAAAAAAAGCACTGAAATGAGTCAAGTCAATTATAAACCTGTTCTTACCGCCGGTGTCAATGGCATCAATGAGCGCATCTGTATCCTTGCTACGAATACAGTCAATGAGCTGACGATGTGAGCGCTCTCCAGAGCTGTCAAGGCGTCGTAGGCCTGGAATACGCCCACCCGCACCAGCTGTGGATTTAGGCAGCGCCTTGCGGCCCTCGAACAGAAGAACTAACAGCAGGTCAACCAAGCGCATTGTATCCAGCACACAACGTTCGTCACCTTGCAGGGCACTCTCCATTGAATCAGGTAGTTCTGAACGCAGCAGGTCCTGAAAAGGCATACAAAATTGCATTTGATTTAAATATGAGCATAATCAAGCCCCACTTCTTCTTCTTCTTTCGGCTGCTCCCATTAGGGGTCGCCGTCTCCATACGACCCTGTCCTCTACATCTTTCACACCAACTACCTGCACGTCTTCCCTCATCACATCCATGAACCTCCTCCTTGGCCTACCTCTTTTCCTCCTTCCTGGTGGCTCCATCCTCAGCATTCTTCTACCAATGTAACTCATGTCCCTCCTCTGCACATGTCCAAACCATCTCAATCTCGCCTCCCTCAACTTGTCACCAAAACATCCTACATGGGCTGTCCCTCTAATAAACTCATTTCTAATCTTGTCCATCCTCGTCACTTCCAACGAAAACCATAACATCTTCAACTCTGCCAGCTCCGTCTCCTGTCTTTTACTCAATGCCATACAACATCGCAGGTCTCACCACAGTCCTATAAACTTTCCCTTTCATTCTTGCAGATACCCGATCACAAATCACTCCTGTCACTCTTCTCCACCCACTCCACCCAGCCTGCACTATTTTCTTTACTTCCCTAACACACACTCCATTACTTTGCACTGTTGACCCCAGTTACCTGAACAGCTCCACCTCCTCCATGCAACCGCACCACTCTACTGCCCTCCCTCTCATTCACACACATGTACTCTCTCTTACTCCTACTGACTTTCATTCCCCTTCTCTCCAGCGCATACCTACACCTCTTCAGGTTCTTCTCAACCTCCTCACTACTCTCACCATAAATCACAATATTATCTGCAAACATCATAGTCCAGGGAGACTCCTGTCTGACCTCGTCCGGCAACCTGTCCATCACCACTGCAAACAGGAAAGGGCTCAGGACCGATCCTTGATGTAGTCCAACCTTCACCTTGAACCAGTCTGTCGTTCCTACTGCACACTTCACTGCTGTCACACTGTCCTCATACATGTCCTGCACCACCCTCACATACTTCTCTGACACACCTGACTTCCTCATACAATACCAAAACTCCTCTCTTGGCACTCTGTCGTACGCTTTTTCCAAATCCACAAATACACAATGCAATTCCTTCTGACCTTGTCTTTACTTCTCCATCAACATTCTCAAAGAAAATAATGCAGCTGTGGTGCTCTTCCTCTATATAAAAGCATACTGTTGCTCACAGATGGTCACCTCTTCTCTCAGCCTGGCTTTCACTACTCTTTCCCATAACTTCATGGGGTGACTGATCAACTTAATTCCCCTGTAGTTACTGCAGGTCTGCACATCTCCCTTATGCTTAAAGATCAGTACCAGCACACTTCTTCTCCATTCATCAGGCATCCTCTCACCTTCCAGAATCTTGTTAAACAATCTGGTTAAAAACTCCACTGCCATCTCTCCTAAAAAATCTCCATGACCCACATAATCAAGCCCCACTACATGACCAAAAGAATGTGGGCACCTGACTAATCACATTTACAATCCCATCTGAAAGTACTGGAATAAAGCCAATTTAATTGTTTTTGCTAGACACTGAAAACATTGCTGTGTGATAAAAGATTAATATGAGGTGATTCAGAGGGCAAAAGGTTACATAGGCTTTGTATGCTGTAGAACTGACATGTATGCTGCATTAACAATATAAACACGATGAGAGAGTGAAGAAACTGTATTTTTATTTCTCTGTATGTCTGCACATATTGTGGCAATGACAGATAAAAACCTTGAACTGCAATTTCTTGTTCCTGGAATTACGAGTATTCAAAGTGAGGTCAATGAAGACAAGGTTCACAAAAGCTTATGTTGAAGCACAGTACAGTGCCTTCAAACCCACTGAATAACTTGGGTTCAATGGCTAAATAACTTGTCGTTTTAATGCTGTTTTAATGCTCTTTTAGCCAAATACCCACAGTCATGCTCCAAAAAAGACTTAAGATGAGTAGAGACTGATCTAGCTAAAAAGGTTGTTTCAAATCCAAATTAATGCCCATGGTTTTGCAACTGGATGTTCAAACATTTAATTGTAAGATGTCATAGCATTATGGGACCATGAGACAGTATGCCACATCATTATTATCATTAACACACAAAACATACACCAAGTATTTTATAAAATACAAAATTATGTAGCTAATCTTTTGCCACTACCACTTCTAGAAACAATAAGTCATAAATCAAAACAATACATACGTGAGTGACGAGTGGTGAGCCCCTGCACAGTGTAGACAGTAGACTGACGATAGTGGACACCTGGTTGCTAAGTTTGGAGTCTGGGGCAGAGGGTGCACCACCTGTAGATGTTCTGCCTGTTTTGCAGGTAGAAGAAGGACCAGCGACTGAACCTCCTGCAGCAGCCATACGCGAAAGAAGCTCCTCACTCAGGCCATGCTTGGCCAGTGGAGCTGGATCTACACCTCGCCGTGTGAAACGATCAGCCAGAGATGCAAAGCAGCGGAGTGCTCCATCAGAAACCTACAAAACAACAATATCATGTGTTTTACGTTTAACCACAAGTATAGATATTAAAATATTAAAGCAGTTGCCACAATAAAGATTCAAAATTTCAAAAGATAAGATGCAAAGATATTTCTGACTCAAGGTATTCATTAAGAATCTGCAATCCGAATGAATTCAAAATCTGCATATGACAAGCAGAAAGCCCTTTTTTTTATATAAATGAAAAATGCAGTTCTCCCTCCTATGTTTTATGCTTGCTACGCACACACTACAACATGAACATGCTACTGTATAATGGATTTAGTTGCAGAAATCTACAATCATGACATTGTGTTTCATGCAAATTGAAGGCTTTATACCATCTAGAGTTAAATTCTTAATATAAAGACACAATGTGGATGAGGTACACCACAGGAAATGCAAAAAAAATGTAATTAAAGCACAGTCACTATTTTAATTAGAATTGTGGAATTAAACAGGTTACATTGAAATGATTTGATAGATAAGTCATGTCTTCTTCAAGGCTCATATCCACCACCTTGCAACTTAGAGGACTTTAAAGGATGTGCTTCCAAAGGTGTGAAATTTTGAAATGGTCAGCAAGAAAAATATTTTGTGGGACACAGTAGTTCTCAGACATTTATTTGCATGACAAAATGTGAAATGTCAAAATTGTATTGCTGAAATTGCATACAAGAATATCTGTGAAAACTAAACCCATTTAGTGCATTTAATTTCCATATTACATATGTATAAAAAAAATAATAAAACCAAACAACCAAACTTTGAAATTTTATTTTGCCTAAATCCTATGGAAGCCTTTTCTGCAATTCCAAGTTTTTTTTCCTTACAATTCTGACTTTATTTCGAATAAACTTCCAACATTTCCGGTGTATGAACGAAGCCATCTCTGCTTCATCGGTTTGTTCCGTCTCCTCCGGAGCTGATCGCAAGACAGTGTTCTCTCCAGGGATCGAAAGCTTAGTTTGATACCATGCGATTTTATTGATTGTAGCCTATTTTATTTTTAATGTTTGAAGTTTTCTGGAACTACACAGGGGGTGACGCTACCCAATTCGCAAAAAAAAATTATAATAATAATAATAATAATAATAATAATAAATGCTAGAAAGGCAGAATTGCAAGAAAAAAAACTGTGTGGCAGAAACGGCCTCCATACGAATCTTATCTTCGCCCCTTGCTGTTTTCTCCCTGTTTCTCCATTTTTTTTTATCCTGTAGCATCTTCTGTGTTTACCTATCCGGAGCGCTACAAAGTTTAGCAAGTGGTGCATTAGTAATAATGGTCTGCTTGTAGTTAAATTGACCAAACGAAGGAATCAAGGACTTACTCAAGGAATCGTTTCAGCCCTACAATTACCTGGTGATCTTCATGCTTGAGAAGACTAGACAAGGACTCCACACATGTCTCAAGGGACGAGTCTTGTGGCTCCATCTTACTGCAGAGTCGAGACACCACTGCCATGGCTGAGTGCAGTGTGTCCTTATGCACCAGGTGACCACTGTCCCGAATGAAACTCAAAACACAGTTCAGCCCTCCAGCCTCAAATACAGCACCAGACTCTCGGGTGCAGATCAGTTCCAGCACCTAAAAAGATAAAAGCCATAAAGGTCTAATAATCATGTCAATTACATGAAAAGTTCTACAATACCAAGTGCCTTTCATGCAGGTCAAGATAAGTCAGACAGCACCATTTTGCCTAGGTAACAATACTCACCTTTACACACTGCTCTGCAAGATCTCTGCTAGTCCTATTGTTGAGCTCTACCACCACCAATCGGTTACACAGAGCCTTGATGGCTCCATCCACTCCAACTATCCTGCGTGTGCACTCAGCCGACACATCTAAGTAATAGGTGATGGCCCTGGCTGTCACTTCCAAAACATTGTCAGGGGCACTTTCATCCAGGAAGATCTTACAAAGAGCTGGAAGAAATGTTCGTGGAGGACACCTAGAGACACAATGCAAACAGGAATAAAGAAAAGATACACAGATGTGCAAGGGCAAATTGACACAATGCACTGAACTGGACTGCAGAACCATTCAATGGATATACTGGTAACATAACTATAAAAATATATATTTACAGATCTACTCACATCTTGGAAGATTTCTGGACAGAAACTGTAGAACTAGATTAGCCAGATACTCATGGTATGCACTTGAAAGAAAATAAGCTTTTGCAATTTTCACTCACGTCTCAAAGCAGCGATCTACATTATCTGACATAAGCAGTAGCATGCAGAGCTGCTCAAGAGCAATTAGCTGCATGTCCCGCTCGTCACCCTGCCCCATCTGTAGCCATTCCAGCAATGTGTCTGGGTCCACATCAGCCATGACACCCAGTGACAGCTTCCGCCGGTCAGATGAGAGAGAAGAATATGAGCTGTCACTGGTCCTCTTGTAGGTTCATGAAGTCTTTACCTTGTAAGAAAATAAAAAGTCTAGTTTAGCAAAGCAAACAATGTCGCCTGCATTAATAGAAACAGTGGACATGGATGGCCACCTTAAAGGTCTTGTGGCTGATTATCTTTCATATCGATAAACAGATCAGAGTGTTGAAAAAACAAAGACAACAAACCAGTCTGATAAATCACCATGATCAAAAAATCACCACTGAACTGCTTTAATAAGTAATGATTCCAAGCCAACCAGTAGCTACTGAATATAATAAAGCTTTTCAACATACAGAAAACAAAAACAGTTAAAACTTAATCGAGATGAATTCTCTTTCTCTCTCACACACACACTAAGAAGTTAAAACAGTTCTTCACCCTAGATATTCATTAAGTATTTTAAATCCTTTAAAACCCTCAGAAATTCAAAACCTAAGAAATATATAAAACTGACGGAATCTGTGTACACTAAATGACTATTTATTTTTAAGGATTTTATGTACAATACAATATGTTTTTCTCAACAATGCCTGTGGTAATTAAAATGCACACTAGAAATTAGAGACCCATGCAAATAAATAGATACACAAATACATATAAACATGAATTTCCTGAAAGGTTTAAGTTCTTGTTAATAAGTTAAACCTCTTGCATGAGAATGTTTGCACCTGAATGAACATCATTGCCAACTTGGCATAAGGTTTTGCATTTGAAAATGCATAATGTTTATTGGATTAACTTTAGGAACATTTAAGTGGATTATAGCAGGTTTTCAGAAGTTCCAAACCCATTTTACTTGTAACACTAATAAAAATGAGTTAATGAGTGATGTGCACAAAACAAATAAGTGTGTAAACCGAAAGAAGATGAATGTTATGAATTTGAAAAATGATGAAGTGGTAAGAAGAGTGTCATTCATATGAAGTCTCTAGATGAGTAAAAACGCTACTTTTTCACAGTCTGGTTCATCATGCTAGCAGTAACCATGTTCTACCTACAGACTTGAATCAAAAAAACACTGCACAAAAGCACTACGCAATATTTGTTTCAACAAACACACCAAGCTAAATTAACCAGCTCCTGTGAACAGCTTGGCTTTAAGTCTATCCGACAATTATTTAATGCATCTATCCAGCAAGCACAAAATAATAGTTATCTACCTATCACTGGGACAGATCAGCTTAGATTTGGCTTTCTGTTGGTGATAATGGTAGTTTGGCAGAAAGTGAGCCAAGACTGCTGTTATGATCAACTGTAGCTTAGTTACATGGTGAAAACTTATTTCACGCTCAGCCCAACAAACTGCTGACACCTGATACATCGCAAATATCCGATGCTAACCAACCTCGCTCATACCAAACCCTGTCAAACTAAGAGTCTGCATATTATTAACTTATCACAATAAACCTAATAACACAAGCGAACCAAATAGGTAGATAACCAAATAAAATTATTATTAACTGGTCATATGTAATCAGGCTATACAACAACTCGACGTCGGATGAGCCTCAGATGGTTCATGTTAGATAACTATACTGTATATCTTTGTTTTACTTATCATATACCATGTTAACTAAACAGTTTCCGACCTAGTAGATTTACATATTCTAACGTTTTATATCGTCTTATTTTAAAAAGCTTCCAAGTTGAAGTGAACTATAACAAACACGTTAGCTTGCTAGACCCGGCTAACTCATGCTAATTGGTCGGATTAGGTTAAACTTCCAGCCTCTTGAGAAAATAAACATTACCATGAGCCTATTTTACCTAACCTCAACATAAAGCGACTCTCTAAAAGGTTAAACACTCACCGCTATATATGATGGGTCATAATCTTCCATACATTTGTTAACAGTACCGAAGCTGTAAACAGTAATGCTCAACAAACACGGCCTTGTGTTTACCGACAAATCCCGGAGAGTACAGTTCTGCGCGAGCGCGAGGCCTGGACGCTTCAGCTCGCCGCGCTCGTAGGAAACACGGCCGGCTTTTCCTTACCAACAGAGACAAACTCACCGTTTCGATAGCCGCCGAGAAATCAAAATGGCATTTAAAACAGCAGTTGCGAAACCCAAACGTGCTTCTTCATCCCCTTTTGGTGATTGATTGATTGATTGATATATATATATATATATATATATATATATATATATATATATATATATATATATATATATATATATATATATATATATATATAAATGTGTGTATATATCTATATATATCTATATATATATATATATATATATATATATATATATATATATATATATATATATAATTTATATATATAGAGAGAGAGAGAGAGAGAGAGAGAGAGCTACACACGCGCGCACACAAACACACAAAGCTAAAGGTCAAAGTGAACGGGGGTAAGCAGCTGACTGTTCGGAACGAAATGGAACCGTCGAAGGGAAACAGCGCGAGGCTCTGCATCACGAGGCACAATGCTGCACTTCCAGTACCCGTCAGCGGGGGAGCTAACGAATAAATGTTTATCTAGTTATTTTAAGGTTGCAAACATTTATTTTCTATTCATTTGATTTTTGTCTTTCTACAAGTAAATGTCTAAAGACAGGTCTAAAGCTGTCAAACAAAAGCTCTAAACCTATTCACCATAAGAAATTATAACTTGTCTATCATCCCTTTCAATGTAAATGAACTGAAAGATAAAAAAGTGCTCAATAGATCCATATGTCAAATGATTCATTCAAGACTTTAACACACCTTCTCCTTCAGTGGTTTTTCTTTATTTTTATTTTCAACATTTTACTGAAGCCATCCAAAGTAAGAAATAACATGCATGGAATTATGTAGTAAACAAAAAAGTGTTTATTTTAGATTGTCGCTACATTTTGCTTTGATGAAAACTTGGCAAGCTCATGCCATTCTCTCATCAGACTCACGAGGTAGTCACCTGGAATGGTCTCACAGGTGTGTCTTGTCAAGAGTCAACTACAGTTGTCTTGTGCAGAGGAAAGGGTGAGTACAAAGTCAATAGATCCTATTTGTGCTACTACAACTACTGTACCAATCTATATTATGTTTCTTGCCAATAAGTTAAGTAAAGAGAAAAGACAGTCCATCATTACTTTGAAAATAAAAGTCATTCAATTTGAAAAATCTCAAGAACTTCATTTTCAAAACGGCTTGACTAAATAAGTATGTTTTCAGCCTCGACTTGAACACTGAGACTGTGTCTGAATCCCGAACACTAATTGGAAGGCTGTATTATATAATATACTATATAAAGAAAAAAGCAGTGGGCCTAAGACAGATCCTTGCAGAAGACCAAACTCAGAGTATGGAGAACTCACCATTTACATCAACAGACTGATAGCGATCAGTCAAATAACAAAGTCAAATAACACTAGTCAAATAACGCCAGAAGAGAGCTGTTCCCTTTATTCCAACAAGTTTTCTAGTCTAGCAAGGAGGTTAGTATGTTTAATGGTGTCAAAAGCTGCACTAAGGCCGAGAAAAACAAGTAGGGAGACACAACCCTGATCAGAGGCAAATAACAGATAATTTACCACTTTAACTAATGCTGTTTCTGTGCTATGATGAGGCCTAAATCCTGACTGGTACATGTGCTGATCAGCAGCACAAAGAGCTTTTCTTTTACTCAAGAGGCTCTCCTTTCATGCTATTTGAAATACTGTCAACTTGGTTTGACAGTTCCCGAGTGGTCTGTTTTAAGGTGCAAATTTTTCTGCCTGATCATTTTGGTTTTAAGGGGAGCTACATCATCTAGAGTGTAACAAAATGTTGATTCGAGACATTCAGTGGCCCAGGGGTCAGATGAAGATCTAATTCATGTCGACAACTCCAGAAGATTATTGATAAAACTCGCTGCTGTAGTTGAAGTGAATGTACGCTTAACACGGTAACGTGGCGAAGTATTAATGCTATGACTAAGGCATATTTTAAAAGAGATGAGATAATGGTCTGAAATAGCTTCAGACTGTGGAATTCTGACTATATTTTTTTATATTGAATCCAAATGATAATATTAAATCAAGAGTGTGTCCACCACTATGAGTGGGTCCTATAACATTCTGATTAATTTCAACTGAATCTGAAATGGACACAACTGCTGTTCTTAAGGAGTCTTCCTCATTAACAAAATGAAT